>NC_041384.1:8966190-8980770 GCF_002162155.2 Triticum dicoccoides | reverse complement strand
GAGGCGAGGGAGGAGAGGCCGGCAGCGGCGTCGAGGTCGTCGTCCATGGCGGGGTGGGGCGGGAGCGCACGCGGGTAAGAGGGTTTTTGGGGGAAATGGAGGAAAATGGTGAAGGCTGCCACCGACCAGCGGGGGGAGGAGAAGGCGCACGCGCTCATCCGTCTCGTGTTCGCGCCGATGCAAATTCGGCTCAAAAATGGGTCGGAAATGGGTAGGCAGGTGGACCCCAAACAAACGGGCGTCCGTTTGGATCGACGCGTTGTGTCGACTTTTGTATCCGCGTTGATTCAAACGAACGCTAGCGGACGAAATGGGTCAATCCCGTTGGAGTTGCTCTTACCGCCTTTGGTGTAGTTGTGGCCGTACTCTCTTTGACTAATTGTCCAGAGGAGGGCGTAGAGCCGGTCAAAAAAGCTAGCTATCGTGTCATGCTCCGGTTGCTCTGCCGCGAGCTGCTCCCCTTTTTTGTTTTGCAAAGAAAGCTTAACGCTTTCTGAAGTGTGGTTAGTGGCCGTGGATGGATTTGTTCTGCGTAGTAGTATCACTTTTGGCGCGTGTACGTGTGTCTTTTCGGCCTCGAGAATATGTACCGGGAGCAAACAATACTTGCATATTTGTGGTTGGACGCTTTTCAAACTGAAAGTTTATGCGCCGCTTCTTTCTGCCAACAAGATAATAACTATGTATCGCTCTCTTGGAGTTGGTGCCTGTTTCCGGCGAAAGCCTCGATTCGGTGTTGGATCGGTACGATGGCGGCGTCCTCGACGTTGTTCCTCCGTTGGAAGCATGGTGTTTGGAGACACAGTTGTGTCCTTATTGTCTTTCTCCGGTGCTCGCCGCTGTCCTCTCTTGATCCTTGGCGGCGCTATGTACGCCCGTGACTGGTGTTTTTAAGATGGTGTCTTCTCCGGATCGGATTGAGTCCTTTCATCCACTTGCCGTTTCCCCTTAGGCGTTCAAAATGGATGGTGCGTCGACAAGAGAAGCTCTGCGAATGTTGGTGGTCTTCGGAGGTGGCCGGTGTCGGTTGTGACGCGATGCCATGTATTAGCTTAGGATAGGCGTTTTTGTATTGTAGCTTGCTTTGCGGTGGTGCTTGTCTTTGATCTTACCCGGGTGTGGTGTTTGCTACATTCGTTGTTCGCAGCGAGTGCTAGCTAGTGTTCTTGTAATTGACATTCCGCCTTCTATAAACCTATGGTAAGCCTAGACGTACTCTCGAAAAAAATAACTATGAGAAAAGAAGAAAAGGGAAGAATGTCAAGCCTCACCCTCTCCCACAGCAGGCCCATATTTCAATTTCAACGAGTGCTCAATAATGCAACCCTATCAGTTATCAATATACCATGCCGATCACACATTCCTATGTGCACCGGGGAGGCTATGATGTATTTTTTTTTAGAACGAAGGCTCGTGAAGAGCCCAATTTTGAATTAACAGAGCCATCAACCGGCCAGGAAATACAACACAACAACAAGCACATCGGCCGAACGATACACGGGAGCACCCTAGGAAGCTTACAACTCAACGCAGTACACTAGCTCAAAACATAAAGAGGAGGAAGCCCTAGCTAGTACACGCCGCCCACTGCAGCAAACAAGAACCAAGGATTGCGGGCGGCATGAGCACGGCGAGGACCTGGAGAAACAGAGTGGAGTTGTGGATATGGCTGAGTCCAAGTTGGAGGAATCCAAGCATCTTCCTTCGTTCTCGCCGTAGAGGGACCCTACCCTCTCGCCTTGGATCGAAAGGCGCCGCTGACGGACCGAGAGACGCTCACCCTAGAGTAGGAGAGATGCTGACCTCGAGTCTTGGAGCAGGCACAGAGCACAACCTCCTAGGAATGAGCACACCTCATCTGACACACTGACGCAACCTAGGACACCTGAAAAACAGCGGGAAAGCCACCGGGAGCAGACACTGAAGAACGAGCGGCAAGGACATCAGGAGAGGCCGGAGAACGGCGAGGAGCAAGAGTCGTCGGCCACTGAAGAGAGAACACTGGGCGTCCATGGCCAGGGACGTGTTGCTATTGCCGGGAAGAGGAACCCTATCCCCTACCGCCGGATCGCAGACGCCGTACCGCCAGAGCTGAGCCAAACCCGCCACCGCCGAAGAGCACCACCCTTGAGGGAGCGGGGAAAGACTTCCCTGCGAACCAGACCAAACCACTGCCACCTGAAAAACAGAGCCGCCCAAAACTCCACCTTTGCCGCCCTCACCCGAACGCACGCTCCCCAGGCGGCACCTCCAAGGAGGACACGACGCGCGGCGCGCCGTCACCGTCCAATCCAAGAGGGATTTTGGGCTTTCACCCGGGAGGGGAACGGGGATGGATAAGGGTGGGACCTCGGCTGCACCTCCAAGGAGGAAGGGCGGCACCCAAGGGCGTCGCTGCCGCCGGGCCGGACCAGCCGATCGATGGTTTCCCACGGTCCCAAAACCGCACCATCGGGCACCCATCCACACCATCCCGGCGACCGAAGCAGCGGAAAACGGCGAGAATGAGGAAGCTGAAGGGGAGGGGAGTCAAACCTCAGATCTGACGAGGAGGGGGATCTCCACGCCGCAGCCACCGCCCACCGCCGTCTCACCACCCGCATGGTCGAGAGCGCCGGCCAGGATCTCCCACGGACGCCGCCAGCCGGGAGGGCGCCGCCACCGCGCCAAGAAGGGCCGCCGCCCCAGATCCGGAGTCCTCCCCAGGAACAGAGCGGGCAGGGCCTCGCTGCCATCGTCACCGGTGGCCGCGCAGGCTTGCCGGCGGCTACCTCGGGTGGCGACGAGGAGGGGAGGGGGTGAGGGGTGGCGGCGCTAGGCGGAAACCCTAGTCGCCTCCCGAGTAGTGGGCGACGCCCGCCATGATATTTCTGCCTTTTAGACAGTTGCTAGGAGGAATGTATGTGTTTGTCTCCTCACTATGACCGGCTATGATGTTTTGGTTCGCAGATCGAATCGATCCCCGATTCTGGATCTTGCACGCTCCCTGTATTCTCCCTCGGCCGAGAGTATGTACATCCAGAAGCCGAGGGCATGCGTATGCAGTTTCTCCAAAGCCTTTGCGGTTAATTATTAGCCTAGCTTGTGTGTGTTTGGTCCTCTGCAGTTTTTGTTTAACTGGATGCATGGAGCTGAGTCGAGGTGCAAGACGGTAGATATATAGTCCCGTTTTACGACCCATCTCACCATGCTCCTCTCGTTGGCAAATAGCAGTCCAGCGTGAGACACACAGAAACCCTAGGTATCGAACCTCATTAGTCGAAGGTTTGCATAGTAGAAAATTTTAGATATTTGGAACTCCCTGCTGTCCATCGACAAGTTTTTTGGATTTTCGGAGTCGTATTTTTTTGTCGAAAATATGCAGTCAAGCCCGGGAGCAGGCAGAACAGGTGTGGACTCAAGAATGTTGTATCCTTCTGCTCACTTTCTTTCTCCACAAGTGTTTGTATAGGATAGAAAATTCCAAACATCTGAAGCTCTCCGTTGTCCGTCCAAAAGTTTTTGGATTTTCATAGTCCTAGTTCTTGCCGAAATGCAATCAAGGCCCGGGAGCAGGCGGAGCAGGTATCAACTCAAGAATGTTGTACTACACTTTTGCTCATTTTCTTTCTAATCCACAAAAGCGTAAAGTCCTCGATTCGAGATGCTGCTGGCATTGTGCGGCGTCGCCAACAGATTGGCATGCAAAGGCGGGCATTGCTTTATTTCCTGCCACCAAACGAGCAATTAACCTCGGAGCTATACTTAAACTTGGTGTTTCAGCTGTCAAGTGTCAGCCTGCCATGTTATGTGTCTTGTACTTGGCTAGTGTGGAGGGGGTCAACAAACAGGGCACACGACAAGACGCAGGTGTGGTTACGTTCAGAGACAGAGAGAGACATCAGCCTAATCTGATCAATGCCCTAACTGACTCTCTCTGCGCTTACAAAGGCATCAGCCTCGGGTCTACTCTGTGAGCCGTGAACCAGCAGAGTGAAGAGGTGAAGAAGCAGGGCACAGAACACACGTACAGGTGTGGGTTGGAGAGAGATGAGAAGCTTCTCATCCTCATCTCCTTATCTCTGATGATAACCCACACCACACGTGCTACCACAATAGGTTGATCCTACGAGGACCAAGCTACAGCAAGTCAGACCAGGCAAAGTTGACGAACGTGATTAGCGGCGCGACGAAATGCCTTCTCAACCAGCAGCATACGTTTTTCTTATGTCCTACCTCTTGCACGTGTTCTTCTCACCATCATGTACAGTGCAGTAGTAGAGACGTGTGTCCTTGGAAATTGGAATGCATGCATTCTTTCTTGGCTGCTCCTCTCTCGCGCACAGTGACTAGGCTTCCACAGCAGTGCGCCGGCATTCTAATAAGCAGTTGGGTTTACTGAAGGAGTCGAAAAAACAGGGCCGCCGATAGGGTACCGGGCACGCACTGAGTGGTTCAGAGGGTAGGGTAGGGCGAGAAGCTTCTCAATATCCTGACAACAAGGACAAAAGTACAGAAACCTTGGCCTGTACTCACCATCCTCTGAATCATTGCGCGTCACCAGCACAAGAGCAAGACTCCCTCTTTCCTCGTTAAGCTGGACATCCGCAAGGCTTTTGACTCTGTCAAATAAGAGTATTTGCTTGACCTCCTATCTTCAAGGATCCTCTTGAATGGGGTGACTGGCAGGGTCTACGGCAAGGGGACCCCATCTCTCCCTTCCTTTTTGTCATAGCTATTGACCCATTGAAGCAAATCCTTGATGTGGCGACAATGAAGGGCCTTCTGCACAAGATTCGAGGGAGAGGGGTCATGGTGCGAACTAACTTTCATAGGAGCTCGATGGTCCCCATTCAGTTGGCAACCTCGACTTGGGCCACATCACACAAGGGCTACCGGTTATCAGGGCTTCATTCCCTCTCTGTTATCTAGGACTCCTACTCTCTGTGTGGAAGCTGAAGCTCGCCGACCTGCAATTTCTTGTCAATAAAGTGGCAAGCAGACTGACTACATATGACGGTCAAAACATCAGCACCATTGGCCGCGCAGCACTCATCAAGTCGGTCCTCACTTCCCAAGTGATCTACTTCATCACGCCACTTGTCATACAAACCACCATTCCGCAAAACATCAACAAGCTTCAGCGGGCCTTCCTATTGTCAGGGTCGGATATGACAGCCGGGGCAAAATGCAAGGTCAATTGGGATATTGTGAGCCGACTGCTTGCCTATGGTGGACTTGGGGGAGAGCATATCCTGTACTCCCAGTGATAGAGTACTCCGGCTGCACCGTGAGCAGCACAGTCGTTGGATGAGAAACGTAGGTACTAGATGTAATGTGGACGCCTCATCCTATGAATTTTGCATAAAGCCCCCCATGTACGTACATAATAATTAACTTTCCCATACTCTAGTCTAACTTCAAAAGATGTGCCGCTCCAGTTTAGGAACAGAAAGAACATATCCATCATGTGCGTAGGTAGCTTCTTTTGTCACACTGATGCATTCATCCAACACGTGTACATACAACAGATGTCCCTATATGAAGGACAAAAACATTTGGCAAGTTGTTTTCAGAAGGTAAAAGTAATTCTAAGAAAAGAAAGAGTAGTAAGTTCATGAACCAAGATTTTTGGACTCATAAATTCTGCACCAAAGATGCAGAGAGGACAACATCAGTCATATTAACCACCTTTGTCAACTTAGAAGGCAACACAACAACCATCTCGCCATTTCAAAGCTCATAGTACAACAACAATATCATGAACGACATGCGTGATAAAACACACAAATCTACCATGAAACACATAACTAGAGTTGCATCCCAATATTTACAACCAAGGCATAGCAAATTAGCGGGTATACATATATTGGACCAACATATTCAACCAGGTGTACTTGAACTAGGTCAATATATCACATGAACGAAGGCACTTTTTCATCCATTATTTACTGGAAAGTAAAGGATGTCTGCTCCAATGGGTTGCACTGTGCTGCAAAATATCAAGCAAGTTCAAGTGAATTTTTTTGCAAACATATTCAACATGTTTTAATCGATCATATATAAATATTGTTTGAGTTGTCATGACCGTCTTGGTAATTAGAACAATTTGCTGATGTTGAACCTTTGTAGACGCTACTTGCTCTGCAAACAAGAAGAAAAGTGAATTGTGAAAACATGACAAACGATATACTATTTAAATTATGGTTTATTTACCTTTTTCCTGAGTGCAACAACATATATTTAGCAATGCATCAAGGCATGTCATGACACATAGCAAAAAATGCTAAATTTGTAGGAATTTAGTTCCTTTATTTACACCTAAATGAGGAAGACAAAAGAGCTAATACATTTAATTCAGTCAACCAAAACTACTTCTATAAGTAAAATATTGCATCTGAATGAGGAAGACAAAAGAGCTAATAAATTTAATTCAGTCAACCAAAACTACTTGTATAAGTAATAATTTTTTTACACCTGAATGAGGAAGACCAATGACCAAAACTAGTTCTGAAAGAAGAATCCTTTTGGCTATGTTTTCTCAGTTGTTGTGTCAGGGTGATGTGTGATTACAAGGTGGATATGATCAACAATGGGATGCAATAGTTCTTCATCCACTTCCATGGGCCCAACGATAGTATGCCCACCAATCACATCTCATCTGCTACTTAATTTGCTCCTTCTAATTAATTAGCTGCAGACTCATTCCTTACATGATGAGATTTTTTCCCTGATATTTGTTCCACGCGTTTTTGTAATTTCCTCATATTTGTTCCAAACGAAATCTACCTGTTACTATTTTAGCTCCATTCTAATTGGCATGGTGGTCATAGTAGCAGAGGAGGATGAAATGAAATTAAATGTCCTAAGATTGCTAGCCTCCACTTATTTCAGAACAAACGAACAATAATGTTCAGGCAGTAGCTCATTTATTTTGGACTATTCGATCTTCACCAATACATAGGATTAGGATGAACATGCGGAAAAGGAAAGAACTCTGAATCAAAACTTGCAAAAAATGGATTTCCTGCTGTATCTAGCTTCTCTTTTCTTTTTGTTTCCTTTCCTTCTAAGCAAAACTGTTTTGCTCATCCATACCAGCCATTTTCTCCATTGGTTGTGTCAGAACAATTGATTCTAAAATATAACCAAGGATCTGACTAGATGGGAATGGATGTACTATTATTAACCTCCATTAATTTGTAAAGGTGCTAGATGCTTCATGCACCTCACACCGAAACTACTTGTTCCAAGTTTCTGATTTTTTTTTGTATACGTACGTTTGCTGACATTTTACTTTGAACTCAGTTGAAATTACTTCGCACTAATCTCAAGCCACAAGTTGCTGCCATTTTTCTGTATGTACTTGCTCAAATATGTAGTCTACGCAAAAAAGAAATAGCAAGTTTTTTCAGCGACTATTTTTTCTTCGCCCTCATACAGAGAGATATCATCAAATTTTACCCATAGAGGAGCTACATCTAACACAATCAGCAAGGGGATGATGGATTCGAACCAAAATATACAATAAAAAAACAAGGTTGTATCATCAAAAAGGATACCTGAAGGCCGATTTTCTCTTCTACGGTGTCGGCTGATGGCGGATCTAGGCATCGGCGGATGGCGGAGGTACGTGCTAGGTGAGGTGAGGGGGTGGCGCCGAGGTGGGAGAATAGCGGCGCGGGGATGGGACGGGTTGTCTGCTGTACGTTGGAAAACAGCGAGGTCGCACCGTAGCCGCCGGTGAAGTCGCGGAGCAGCACACGGCGAGGTCCGCCGCCGCAGCACCCTATGGCCCTATCCCTAACTGTTCGTGTAAGCTTGGGGCATCACAGATTGGAGAAGCGTTACACCTATTCTGTACTTACCTGAGGTGATTTTTGAAAAAGTTGAAGGGTGGGGCGTTCGGTTCTCATCGCATCCCTACATTCTTTATCCAAAGCTCAGGATGTGCACGGTGCAGCCGGAGTACCGAATCCTCAGGAGTACAGGATATTTTCCCGGACTTGGGGTCCTCAACACCAACAAGTTCGCGCGGGCTTTGTGTTTGCGGTGGCCTTGGTATGAGTGGAAGGAGCCCACAAAGTTGTGGGTCAGGAGTGGGAACCCGTGTGATGAGGAGGACCTCAACTTTTTCTACGCCTATACCACCATGATGGTCGGGAACGGTGCGAGGACTCCATTTTGAGACTCTCCTTGGCTTCTTGGACGCAAGCCCAAATACATTGCTCCACTCATTTACGAGACTTCCTCCCGGAAGCACCGGAAGGTACAAGAGGCCCTCAAGGAAAACGCATGGATTCTCAAAATCAGACCACCCGCATCGGTTTTCCATCAAGCATGTTGCACAATTCTTCACCCTTTGGATGCTGCTGCATGAGGTACACCTTGATGAGTTCGCTGAAGATGACATCCTATGGAAGCAGACGGAATCTAGGCACTACTTCGCGCCTCGGCTTACATGGCACCGTTTTTGGGCTTGGTCCTCTCTCCCATGGACCAAATGATTTGGAAGGCTTGGGGCCCACCGAAAGTCAAGTTCTTTGCTCGGCTCGCACTTCAGGATAGGACTGGACTGTTGACAGATTGGAGAAGCAAGGATGGCCCAATTGTGGCCCTTGCCCCTTGTGCCGACGGGTGCAGGAATGTGGCCTCATCTTTTCTTTCGATGCCGCTTCACTCTCAGGCTTTGGAAGCTGGTTATTCAAAAACTACGCATCCACGACATGGACACGCTCGCATGGCACTTGTTCGACTCTGTTTAGGCATGGTGCGCGAGCACGTGCACCGCGGGCACCACCAACAGAAAAGAAAAGGTATCAATTACTATGCTAGTGTCGTGGATCATCTGGAATGAGCGCAACGCAAGAGTGTTCAGGCAAAAGAGCGCACCTCCGCAAATCTTGCTCAACATCATCATCGACGAGGCAAACCTTTGGATCAAAGCCGGGGAAAAGAAACTAGGATCCTTTTTATGGCGAGAATAATTGTCATGCCGTAACATGGGTGTGTGTTGTAGCAAACTCTTTCTCCTCCTTATTTAATATATGAGGCAAATCTTTGGCCTCCATTTAAAAAAAATCCTCTGAATCATTCTTTCTTCAACCAACAAACCCAGGTGAATCTTCCTTCTTGATTTGAGATTGTGATCATCGACCATTCATTCATTGATGTTGCTTTGGTTTCTTGTGCTTAACTCGGCGTCTGTCCGCCCGTTCCTTCAGACAGCAGGATAAGAGCATCTACAGCCACATGTTGCAAAATCTGGCCCCTCAAACGTCCGCGGACAATGACCGAACATGCCTCAAAATTGACCATTTCCAACCACATACCCTATTTCTAAAACACCTATTACATGCAGCGCCATCCTGTCCGTCTTGGGCCGGCTGGACTGTCAAAACACATCGAAAATTGCTCATAGTTAAGATTTTCACACTTGTATTAGTCCCACCTCGCCATGTGACGAGCTAGTCGACCGACTTAAATAGCCGGGTCGATGACAGTGCAACTCATATTCTGATGGCAAGCTATGAAGGAGGGATGTGCAAGGCTGGCGCCACGAAAGATCACGGAATGGATCACCCGTTGCTTATATCGTCAACACCCGGACCCCGCCGCCACAACTCCAACTTCACAACAAACAACCGAGGCAATCAGCCACACGTCAACAATGGTGTGGCTCAGATTCTAATGGAAAGATGCGAAGGAGGGATGCACAAGGCTGGTGCCATGAAAGATCTCGGAACGGATCACTTGTTGCCTAGAAACATATTAGAAGCCATCTTTTTTCGATAAAGGGCGCTTTTATTAGAAGCCATCTATAAGGGGAGGCTTCTGGACACTTGTTAGAAGTATAGTTGTGTAGAGGTAAGTAATTAGAGATAGAATAGTTCAAATAAGAGATAGAATAGTTCAAATACACCATGACTTGTCTTGTACTCGAAAATGTTGCTTGGGACCATGATGCACCTGAACCTACACTCACCGCCCTACATCGTCTGACAACCTTTTCGAGATACGAGCTAATTAAATTGTTTCAAGAACCATGCACAGGTGATCAAGAGACCTATAAGATGCTAACCAGTCTACTACATTTGAATTTGTAGGTGTTAAAAAAAATTCAACATCCTGGAGTTCTGGTACACTCTCCAATGCTCTTTTTTTCTGGTTGCTCGTTCTGTGTACACTCAGATTATTTACATTTTTGTGTTTTTTTCATCATGAAGTACCAATTAACATTTTTGGCTTTTGTAGCAGCAGGCTCATTTACTAAAACTACTGAAAAACGTAAATATTTCATGGATTTTTACTAAAAGTACCCATGCACAAGTGATCAACTATTTTAAAGATCTGCAACGATTTATAGAAAAATCATGGTCTTCACACAACTTTTTATCGTCACTTTTGGGACTGAAAATATAGTATAATATTCTCTACAGTATATATTTAGATATGAGAATGTATAGTGCTGTAGTATAGGAATGACACCGAAGGATAAAAATATTTCTTTAGTCCTTCTCATGAACTGGACTGACACTGTAGCTTAGGGTTGTGTGTGAGTTGGAAAAAATGGATCCCAAGCAGGCCTAGAACAAGCATCATTTTAGCTGATGGTTAAGCAAATAGGGTTTGCACAACATTAACTTGCACAGATCCTTAGGAAAACCGAAATGGATCCGACCGCGCTGAGCGTAGGTTCGAGTGCACCATGGTCCAGAAAATCAGCTCTCGTCTTGTACTTCAAGTCTCAGCTCACGATGTACTCTATGTAATCCCCCACGAGGGTCACAACACAATACAACAGAAATATTTTAGCCATCCTACTATTTCCTATGGGTAAACATAGGTAATTACCTATTTGCCCGACCAATAATGGTTGTGGATTACAACGATGACATCGCCATTAGTAGCGGGTTTGGGGTCATGTGAGTTTCTAATTCAGCTCCGATCAGATTGAGACATTGCGATCGATCCTGGTGTCGGTGCCGAGTCATGCTGCAAAGGTACAAAAGACTTTTCTCGGAGGTGAAAGATGAGACCTTTGAGCTGCCACCAGTGACAGGTGACAACTACAACAGTGACATCCATCCATGGAAATGGAATGGAAGGTGGTTTACTACAGCATCTTTTAGGGCTCAAACGGTCAAGGATTTGTTGAAAAGAAATCCGGACGCTGATTGCACAGAAAAGTTGACGCTAGGAATGGCAAGAGTCAACTGATCAAGTGTTTGCTTCACTGAACTGAACTTGTGAGGCGTGCTGGAGAAGCCAGTTAGTTAATTACAGGTACTACCGTGTACCAAACGTCACTACATTATCCTGAGCTAATGAACCGCGAAAACGAAAGCAGAAGCTAGTTGTAGTATTACCATGCGTCTTGAGTCGGTTGATGTCAGTATACATCGTTGGATGGATCACTTGACAGGAAAGTAAGTAAGTAAAGGGAGTGACATGTCTGTCAGCATTGTTTGCTCAGTAACATCTCTGATCATCCTTGAAGCAGCAAGCAACGTCCCTTTCCGAATCATGGCATCTCGATCATCCTGCCTGCCTGCTGAAATCACGCGACTTACTTACTGCAGGTACGAGTTTGGAGCGTTCTGCAAGATGGTACTGTACTGCGGTGGATAGAGCAGGGCAGGATGGGGACTGCCCACCAAATCCGACGACTGTTTTGGTCTGATCTTTCCGCAGGGTAGGAAATAAAGCCAAGTGGGCAACAACCACCACCTCCACAGGAAGCCAGCAAGCATTTGCGATATGGTGACCCTATCCTTCCTTCCTTGCTCTCCACGATAGATGTGCAGATGTATGTAGCGTGTTCATGTTCATGAAGATGTGCAGATGTGGTGTGGTGGGTGTTCCTCATCTTCACTTCTTCCCTCACAAACAATTTTTCTTTACTTTTTGCCTTATTCAGCACTACTTCTTCTTCTCAATTCGCATGATGTTGTACATACCCTTGGATAAACACGGTGAGGTGGGGATGCCTTCTCTGAATCCCCACATATTACAACAGTTGATGTGAACATGAAACAAAAAGAAATTGTATCTGTCAGTCAGTCGATTTTGTGTATCAGCTGGCTAGTCTTCCTGGTTTTAACTACCTGATGATTGGCATGAACAACAAAGAGGTAAAGCGAAAAGAGAAAACATCACGGGTTGTTATCATGTGACCATCAGCTGAAACAGATCTCGGTTGAATTGATGCATGTCGACCGTCCTGATTTTCTCTTCTCAGGTGAATAGGTTTCCTTGGTTCTCTTCTCACAATCTCACGCACCCCTGTTCCTGTTGTATGACATCGCAGACGAGTTTCTCTTTCCTGGATTTTTTTTTAGAAAAGGAGGATGACCCCGGCCTCTGCATCTGAGCGATGCATACGGCCACTTTATTAATTATTCTCACAAGACCTTAGAAAGTCATACAACAGTAAGACTAAAGCCGCCGTCCAAACAACAAACTGTCGCTACACCTATCTAGTTGATGAAGGGCAGCAGATAGGAGTACTCTGCAGATAGCCTGGGCCTCACTACCAGAAAAACTTGTTTTGCCGACGGCCAAACCTATGCCGACGGCCCCTGTCGGCATATGTGGGCATACCCCGACGGCCCAACTAAAGCCGTCGGCATAGAAAGGCCGTCGGCGTATAACCATCTATGCCGACGGGGGCCGTCGACATAGATAAGCCGTCGGCGTTTCTTCGAATATACCTACGGTGGCCGTCAGCATAGAGCAGGCCGTCGGCATATCGCGTGGGCCCGTCTACCCGGGCGGCGACGACAGTTTGACGGCGTCAGGCTACGCCGATGGGCTAACGGTGGCCGTCGGCATAGCTATGCCGACGTCATCGATCCGCCGTGCCGCCACGTCATCGATCCGCGTCGTTCGCCCGTCCCGTGGGGTGGCATTTCTATGCCGACGGCTAGGCCGTCGGCATAGGCCTGGCCCATGGTTTTTGCCACGTCATTGATCCCCGCCCTACGCCACGTCATCGATCCAGGGCTCTACCGTTCCGTGGCCGTAGCTATGCCGGCGGCTTTGCCGTAGGCATAGATTTCTAATAATATTTTTATATTTTTTATATTTTCTCTTTTTATTTTTTAGTTTTTTTTTCAATACTAATTTCATTAACTTAAATATACAGAAAACATATATCGATTGCCCCCCACACGGGCCTTCTTCCGTCGTGTCACAGAGAGGTTAGACGGGAAGGGGTACCTGTGGGGGGTAGCAATGCCGCCAGGTGTTGCGGTGGGCCCTCCTACGGTTGTGGAAATGTGGTGGCAGGCGCAGGCACGCGGCTCCGGGGTGTGCCCCTCCCCCCTCACGGGCGTCGATGCCGCCGTGCCCCGGAGGGGGGAAACGGCCACGTCGGGCCGACGCAGAGGGAATCTTGGGGTGGGTTGTGCCGGGACTGTGTTGGGGGGTGTAGCTATGGCTGGGCTATGACAACAAGGTGAAAAGCTCCACCTGTCAAACTACGTCCAGCGAAAGTCAAAGGGATAGACCCGGCGGTCGTCTGTGTCAGGGTTAGACGGGACGGGGTACCTGGGGGGTAGCAATGCCGCCAGGTGTTGCGGTGGCCCTCCTACGGTTGTAGAAGCATGGTGGCAAGCGTAGGCACCTGGCACGCGGCTTGTATGAGGTCCCGGTGCGACGCTCCGGTGGCATTGCTACCCCCCTAGGGCCCCCATCCCGCCTAACCCTGTAGCGTTTGACCACGGGATCTACCCCTTTGATTTTGCATGGACGGGCTTTGAGCAGTGGACGTATCCACCCGGTTGTGTAAGGTCAGCCCATAGGAACACTTTGGAGCAACATCCGGGCCAGACCCACGGCAAGATCCCCACCGTGTGGACCCGACGCGTCCGTTTCCCCCCTCCAGGTGCCGGCGGCGGCGGCGCTGTCCGTGAGGGGGGGCACACCCCGGAGATGCGTGCCGGGCGTTTGCACCCGCCACAACACTTCCAGACTTATGAGAGGCCGCCTACGCAAGATTTGGCGGCATGCTAGCCCCCGGAGGCCGCCGGCCATAGTCGTAGACACGCGAAGAGCAATCCGTGTAAGAGGGAATTGTTCAGATACTTCTCCATGACGAAAAATTATGAAAAATTCCCATCAGTCCTACATCACATGTACCCATGTCGTGTAAAAAACTCATAATTTTATCGCGCTCCGAGTATTTAATAATATTCACGCCGCATCGTTACCGCAGAACGTATACTACCGTGTCATCACCGTTCGTGAGGGGGGGCCAAACCCCGGAGACGCGTGCCGCCTCTTCGGACATGCCATCACACCATCCCGCATGTATGAGGTCCCGGTGCGACGCTCCGGTGGCATTGCTACCCCCCTAGGGCCCCCGTCCCGCCTGACCCTGTAGCGTTTGACCACGGGATCTACCCCTTTGACTTTGCACGGACGGGCTTTGAGCAGTGGACGTATCCACCCGGTTGTGTTAGGTCAGCCCATAGGAACACTTTGGAGCAACATCCGGGCCAGACCCACGGCAAGATCCCCTCCGTGTAGACCCGACGCGTCCGTTTCCCCCTCTCCATGTGCCACCGGCGGCGTCGTCCGTGAGGGGGGCCACACCCC
>NC_041384.1:8963994-8965451 GCF_002162155.2 Triticum dicoccoides | reverse complement strand
ACCACGGGATCTACCCCTTTGACTTTGCACGAACGGGCTTTGAGCAGTGGACGTATCCACCCGGTTGTGTTAGGTCAGCCCATAGGAACACTTTGGAGCAACATCCGCGCCAGATCCACGGCAAGATCCCCTCCGTGTGGACCCGACGCGTCCGTTTCCCCCCCTCCAGGTGCCGGCGGCGGCGGCGCCGTCCGTGAGGGGGGGGGGCACACCCCGGAGATGCGTGCCGGGCGTTTGCACCCGCCACAACACTTCTAGACTTGTGAGAGGCCGCCTACGCAAGATTTGGCGGCATGCTAGCCCCCGGAGGCCGCCGGCCATAGTCGTAGACACGCGAAGAGCAATCCGCGTAAGAGGGAATTGTTCAGATACTTCTCCATGACGAAAAATTATGAAAAATTCCCATCAGTCCTACAGCACATGTACCCATGTCGTGTAAAAAACTCATGATTTTATCGTGCTCCGAGTATTTAATAATATTCACGCCGCATCGTTACCGCAGAACGTATACTACCGTGTCATCGCCGTCTGTGAGGGGGGGCCACACCCCGGAGACGCGTGCCGCCTCTTCGGACATGCCACCACACCATCCCGCATGTATGAGGTCCCGGTGCGATGCTCCAGTGGCATTGCTACCCCCTAGGGCCCCCGTCCCGCCTAACCCTGTAGCGTTTGACCACGGGATCTACCCCTTTGACTTTGCACGGACGGGCTTTGAGCATTGGACGTATCCACCCGGTTGTGTTAGGTCAGCCCATAGGAACACTTTGGAGCAACATCCGGGCCAGACCCACAGCAAGATCCCCTCCGTGTAGACCCGACGCGTCCGTTTCCCCCCTCCAGGTGCCGGCGGCGGCGCCGTCCGTGAGGGTTAGACGGGACGGGGTACCCGAGGGGGGGGGTAGCAATGCTGCCAGGTGTTGCGGTGGGCCCTCCTACGCTTGTGGAAGTGTGATGGTACTCGCAGGCACCCGACACGCGGCTCCGGGGTGTGCACCCCTCAAGGTCGTCGCTGCCGCCGTGTCATGGAGGGGGGAAACGGCCACGTTGGGCTGAAAACTATCTATTCCGACGGGCAGAATGCAGTAATATTTATGTGTTAGGAAAAATGCACCTAAAATAATGAAAAAAAAAGAATATACCTATGCCGATGGCTTGGCCGTGGCCATAGGCGTACACATGGCATACAGAGCTATGCCGACGGCTAAGCCGTCGGCATATCCTCCTTATCCGCATCGACCACCCGTGGCCACTCATTCTCTCTGCCCTCCTCCTCACCACTCCGCCTCCCCGACCCCGACCCACGCTGCGCCACCCGACCCCGACCCCCACCCGCGCCGCCGTAGGATCCCGACCCGCTGCGCCGCCGACCCTCGCTGCATCCGTCCGCCGCCCTCCACCCAAGCCTCACCGCGCCGCCACCCCCATCCCCTCCCCTAACTCCGGCGCCGCCCCGC
>NC_041384.1:8955908-8963625 GCF_002162155.2 Triticum dicoccoides | reverse complement strand
GCCACCCCGTCCCCGACGCCACTGCCCCGCCCGTCGTCGCCCTTCTCCGCCCCGTCGCCGCCCGCCCTGCTCCGCCCCGTCGCCGCCCCGCCAGTGAGGCCCCCGCTTGCTGCTTGCTGCTTGCGCTGCTGCTTACTGCTTGCTGCCGCCGCTAGTTGCTGCTTGCTGTGCTTGCTGCTGCCACTGGATAGATTAGTTAGTTAGTTTAGGGTTTAGATGGATATATTAGTTAGGTATATAAATAGTTAGATAGATGGATTATAAGATATAAAAATGTTGTTGATGGGTTAGTTGAGAAATAAAATTGTTGTTGATATATAGATGGATAGATGAGTGGATATTACATCATGATATATAGATGGATAGATGATATGCTATATATGTGGTTCGATGAGATGCTATATATTGCATATCCTGCAAAAAAATTGGTTCGATGAGATGAATCAATGATGATGACGAATAGATGATGATGATGAATATGTGATGAATAGATGATGAGTCCCTATAGTTTTTTTGCCTACATGATGCAAAAATAAATGAATGCATGTTTAAATGTTTTAAATATGCTCTATAAGTTGTGATGTTCTAATTATTTGTCGTGATGGAATTTGCAGGCTTTGTGGTGTTGCATTCATCGGAGTGACCGTTGTCTAACGCGTTGGTCCCCTGAGCATCCCTCTGCTGTTCGACTACTTCCTCTACAACCGAGGGTGAGCTACAAGTCCATCTCCTCCATTTTTTCATATCACTAGATTTCATTCTCAAGTCAAGTGGCGTAACCTAGGCGTCTCCCGTTCGAAAGGGTTGCATCGATAAATATGCATTCAATTGCATATTTATCACCGCAGCTCTTTCGGATTGTCCAGCGTTTTCCATGGACAGCCCGAGGATGTGTAGATTGGGTATGTTCTCCATGTTCTACCCCGTTCTGAGACAGGATTTCGGCGGCGCCTCCCCATTGTTCTCCGGAGCACATTCTCTCGGCTATTTGCCGAGATGTGTATCTGGAGAACAGCGGGGAGGTGCTACCGAATTTTTTTCTTGGAATGGGGTAGAATGGAGAACGTACTCAATCTACACATCCTCGGGTGGGATTAGGACCCATCTTTACCTATTAGAGATGTAGGTGGATTAAAGGCGGTAGAAATTGAAAATTTGATGTGATTAATTTAAGTGAATCCTTAATTATGTTGTGTGGCTTGCAAAAAAGCAGAGGATGGCAGATAATCAGTGGATGTACAGTGGTTTTATCCGTCAGAATCGAGTAACATCAGAGTGGATCGCGAAAACCAATGTGTATTTAAAGGAGATATTCCGTCGTCCAATGAGAATTATCCCACAATGCCCCTGTGCGAGATGTGCCAGACGTCACCGTAGAAATTAGACGGACATGAGTGAGCACCTTCGCACGCACGGATATATGCCAAACTTTGACATGCCACCGATAAACATAGCCGAGTAGGACCGTGGTAGAGAGGAGGTGATGCGACAACGCATCGATGGATATGAGGACGACGAGGTCAGGGACATGCTAGATGATCTCATTGTTGCAAAAACGGCAAATGCGACACCTTCAGAGAATGAACCAGAGGAGCCGGAGGCAACCGCAAAGGCCTTCTTGGAGGTCTTGGCCTCGTCGAAGAAACCTCTTTATGCGGGTGCGAAAATATCTCAGCTGTATGCCATCTCGCAACTGATTGCAGTCAAGGCTGAGTACAGCTGTAGCCAGAAATGCTTCGAAGCATTCCTGGGAGTATGGGCTAACAGCCTCCCTGAGGGTCATGAACTGTCGAAAAGCATGTACGATACAAAGAAAATCATGAAGGCACTCTCTATGGATTATGAGAAAATAGATGTTTGCCCGAAGAATTGCCTTTTGTTTAGGCACGAGTATGCGGATGACAAGTACTGTAGGAAGTGCGGTTCGTCTCGGTACATTGAGGTGGTCGGTGAGGATGGTGAGAAAAAGTAGCTAACCATCCCCGTTAAGGTTCTTCGGTATCTTGATTTTATAAAAAGACTGCAGCGCCTTTTCATCACGAAGGAGTCTGCCAAAATGATGAAGTGGCACAAGGAAGGTATAAGGTACAATCCAAAAAAAATCGTACATCCATCGGGAGGGGAAGCATGGAAGTCTTTCGATGAAGAATATCCCGAGGAAGCAGCCGAGGCTGGGAATGTCAGAATAGCCATATCAGGTGATGGGTTGAATCCATAAGGTATGTCGTCCAATCCATACAGTTGCTGGCCTGTGTTTGTAATTCCGCTCAATCTTCCTCCCGGTGCCCTAATGCAACGGAAGACCATGTTCTTGTCGCTCATCATTCTGGGGCCTAAATACCCGGGGAAGCAATTGGGTGTGTTTATGCAGTCGCTTGTGGATGCTTTGCACCATTCTTGGTACTTTCCGAGGTTGACATACGACCGGGACGTAACGCCCTCGATGTGGCTATATCTCCCACGTGTCGAAGTACGACTTAGAGGCATAACCGCATTGAAAGCAATGTCGCAAGTGAGGTAATCTTCACACAACCCATGTAATAAAATAGGGGAAGAAGTTACACAGTTGGCTTACAATCGCCACTTCACACAATTACATGAATAAAGCATTACATCAACCAAATACAATCAAGGTCCGACTACGGAACCAAAATAAAAGAAGAACCCCAAATGCGACAAAGGTCCCCGATCGACCCCAACTGGGCTCCACTACTGATCAACTAGAACGAAACACCACAAAGGACAAGATCTTCATCGAGCTCCTCCTTGAGCTTGGTTGCGTCATCTGCACGGACTCATCGGCACCTGCAAGCTGGTTTTTGAAGTATCTATGAGCCACGGGGACTCAGCAATCTCGCACCCTCGCAATCAAGACTATTTTAAGCTTATGGGTAAGGTAAAGGTATGGGGTGGAGCTGCAGCAAGCGACTAGCATATATGGTGGCTAACATACGCAAATGAGAGCGAGAAGAGGAGGCAAAGCACGATCGAGAAAGTATGATCAAGAAGTGATCCTAAACAACCTACGTCAAACATAACTCCAAACCGTGTTCACTTCCCGGACTCTGCCGGAAAGAGACCATCACGGTTACACACGCGGTTGATTCATTTTAATTAAGTTAAGGTTCAAGTTATCTACAACCGGACATTAAAAAATTCCCATCTGCCCATAACCGCGGGCACGGCTTTCGAAAGTTCAAAACCCTGCAGGGTGTCCCAACTTAGCCCATGACAAGCTCTCACGGTCAACGAAGGAATAGACCTCCTCCCGAGACGTTCCGATCAGACTCGGTATCTCGGTACAACAAGACATCCTCGACAATGGTAAAACTAAACCAGCAACACCGCCCGATGCGCCGACATCCTGATGAGAGCTGCACATATCTCGTTCTCAGGGCAACACCGGATAGGTCAAGCTACGAGTAAAACCAGCCCTCAAGTTTCCCCGAGGTGGCCCCACAGGCTGCCCATTTCGGACCAACACTTAGACAAGCACTGGCCCGGGGCGGGTTAAAATAAAGATGACCCTCGAGAGAGCGACTCCCAAGGGAAAAATAGGTGGTGGTGAGGCAAATGGTAAAATCAAGGTTGGGCATTGCTAGAGGAGCTTTACTTAAGGCGAACTATCAAGGGGTTCCCATTATTACCCAACCGCGTGAGGAACGCAAAATCCGGGAACATGACACCGATATGACGGAAACTAGGGCGGCAAGAGTGGAAAAAAACACCAGGCATAAGGACGAGCCTTCCACCCTTTACCAAGTATATAGATGCATTAATTAAGTAAGATATATTGTGATATCCCAACAAGTAAACATGTTCCAACAAGGAACGATCTCCATGTTCCAACAAGGAACAAACTTCAATCTTCACCTGCAACTAATAACGCTATAAGAGGGGCTGAGCAAAGCGGTAACATAGCCAAACAACGGTTTGCTAGGACAAGGTGGGTTAGAGGCTTGGTTCAACAAAGTAGGAGGCATGATAAGAAAGTGGTAGGTATCGCAGCATAGGCATAGCAAAAAAGCGAGCATCTAGCAAGCAAAGATAGAAGTGATCTCGAGGGTATGGTCATCTTGCCTGAAATCCCGCAAGGAAGAAGAACGAGCCCATGAAGAAGACAAACGGACGTAGACGAACGGGTCCTCACAAACACGACGTTAACGGAACTAACCCGAAGAAGCAACACCGGAAAGAAGCAGACAACATGGTAAACAACCATCACATAATCATGGCATGAAGCACAACCAAGTATGATGCATGTCTGGTTTAAAAATATGCATGGCATGGCAAAGAGCACAAACAACTCTACAAGTTAATTGGAGCTCAATATGCAACGAGTTGCATATTGGCGACACACCACATCAAATATTTAGTTCTCTCCCGGTTAGGTACTCAACAATATTAAATGTTGTTAAACATGGCAAGAGGTGATGCATATCAAAACTACACCATCTCAACAATTTAAATGGGGCCGAATATAACAAATAACGAATCCGGTAACTCCCCATATGCATTAGTAATTTAATGCAAACAACAATTTTAAACATTTAAATGTTATTATCATGATGCGAATGACATGAACAAGTTTATGAAATTTTTATTAAAACTTGACAAGAGTATTATGAAGCATTTGTCACCGTGGTGGAAACGAAAGGGGTGCCACGACAACGATAACGAAAACGGTGCCACGACAATGTTCCGGTTCCTACAACTCACTGAGACGTCGGTGCAAAAGAAAGTATGGCGGGAGCGTGCAAAGGATGGTGGGGTGATCCCGGTTACCGGGTTCCCACGGGTTAGCGGCAGAAGAGGAGGACCGAGCAAGTGACAACTCGGGCACGGTGCAAACATAGGGTGCAACTCATACATCACACAACATGCATTCGTTCCACGGGTCATTGTCTCGGCGGTTATACCTTCGAAGTGTGCAAACGGGATGGTTCTCATTTGATGGGACATAGTGGAAGTAGGCGTTCAGATCATGGAGCGATGGTAGTGGTACATGTCATCGGTAGTCGAACTTAGCGATCCGAAGGGGTACTTGGCGAACAACGGTCGTCAAAGTACTTGTCGGTCCACGAAGTCGGTCTCAGAGGTCTTGCCGGATCCACAGCAACGGTTGTTGTTCACTCGACGGCCCTCGGCGATGGTAGTCGTACACGGTTCGTAGAGGTACTTGACGTTCACGGGGTCGACGGTAGGCGTTCTAGGCATTGGGCGTCCAGGTACTTGTCGGGCTTGAAGAACCGAAGGGGTACTTGTCGAAGGAAACCATAGAGGCGGTCTTGTGTCCCTGTGTTCACTAGTCTTGGCAACGACAGGAAAGGCAGCGGGGCGACGTCCTTGTCGGACGGAGCTGGTACATGCGAACCATGGCGAGGCCGAAGGTGGGTCTCGGGTAGGAGGTGAAGAAGACGACATGGACGCAATCTCCGGCAAGAAGGCAAAGCAGAGGAGGCTGGGGTCGAGCACGGGGAGGCTGGATGCCGGCAGCGAGGAAGGACGGCGCGGCGCGGAGAGCTGGTGGTGGCGCTCCTGGACGCAGCAGGAGGAAGAGCATCCAGGCACTACTCGGGAGGCGCGAAGCAGAGGCGCGGGGAGGGAGCCGCACGGAGAAGAAGCCACTCGGGGCGGAGGAAGGCAACGATGCAGGCGGCTGGAGATGAACTTGGCGCGTGCTCCAGCGAAAAGACGGACGGCGAGGCGTCTGAGGCAGGGAAGGAGCACGGGCGACGCGCTTGGGGGCCGGCACGGTGGTCTCCATGGTCGTGCGGTCTACGAGAAGGTACAGGGCAGCGGCGATCTGGCGACGCGGTGCAGTAGAGGGAGGCAAGGGGACGCGAGCTCCTGGCGCTGGCTGTGGGGTGCGGTGTGGGTGTGTGTGTGTGCGGCGGCGTTGGGAGGGAACGAGGGAGAGAGAAGGGATCGAGAGGGAGGACTCTGGTGCGCGAGAGCGGCGGCGCAAGGGGAGGTCGAGGGAGAGAGGCGGAGATCGAGAAAGAGGACTCTGGGGAACGACTCGGGATAGGCTAGGGTTTGGAGGGGCAGCTGGGCCTTAGGGCAATTGGGCCGGCCTGGCTGGGATGGGCTCTCTCTCCCTCTATCTCTTCTCATTAACAGAAGAAAGAAAGGAAAGAGTGGAAAGAAAGAAAAAAAGGAGAGAAGAAAATGGAAGAACAAAGAATCTGGGCACAGGGATTATTTTTCCTGGACTCACAAAATTGAGCTTGACCCAAGAAAAATGGAAAAACGCATGTGAATGAAGTTTGGATTCAAACTCATTCAAAATATTTCAAATGGGTTCAAAAGTAAGGGGGTTTGGAAGGCCCCAAAAATGTTCGGTTTTAGAGGAACCTCGATAAAAGAGATACAGACTTGTGGACAAGATTTAAAGGTCAAACTCGAAGTGGAAATAGGCATGAGGATTATATATGCACGTGTGTTATGGTGAATATCAAATTAAAGAAATATTGAATATAGCTCCCTACTATCGGGAGGATAGGTTATAAAGAGAAACCACCATGTGAGTTCCCTTGATTTAAATGGACCGAAGATCCATGCAATTTATTTAGTGAGTTGAGGTGCAAAGATTAATGGCATGATGGCATGATGACATGATGCAATGCACAAATAAAAGGGCAGGCACAAATGAAACACACGGTGAAACCCAGAACATATGAAAGTCTTCTCGAGCATCGGTCTCGGGGCGTCACACGGGATCTGCAGAGAAATTTCTTGATGAAAGTTTGGTTGCACTATTGCATGCATGACTTTCCCGGCTATGCTCTATTCTGCGGATGCCCAGTGTGCATGCAGGCTCTGCGAATGATTTGGCTGAGTAAGGGTGGCAAGTATGTAGCCTTTGACCTGCATCGACAGTTCCTCCCTCCAGACCATCCAGACAGGGAAGACAAGAAGAACTTCACGAAAGGCCGGGTTGTTCATGAAGTAACCGAGATTACAACATTTTCGGGGGCAGATGTTCTTGCTCAGCTAAAAGCTCTCAAGCCTAAAGTCAAAGGCAAAGGCAAAGCCAAAGCCAAAGGCTTCGAGGGATATGGTGAGACGCACAACTGGACTCACATTACCCCCTTCTCGCAGCTTCCCTATTTCAAGGACCTCAAACTTCCTTACAATATTGATGTGATGCACACCGAAAAGAATGTGACAGAGTCCCTTTTCCACACGATCCTCAAGATTCCTGATAAGACGAAGGATAACGTAAAAGCTAGAGCTGATCAACAGAGAATTTGTGATAGACCACGCCTGAACATGAAGCCTCCCGTAGGCGGTCAACAGAGAATTTACTAATTGCTTTTTCTCTTTTCAATGCAGGTTCGTGGAACATGGGCAAGGGGAAGGCCGACAGCGTGGGTTTCCTACGCAAGGTCGTCGGCCTGCCTAGTCGGAGTGGTCGAGCATGTAATCCTCCCCCTCGGCTACTTGACGATGACTCCTCACAGGGAGGTCGAGGGAGAGGTGACCCTAGAGGAGGAGGGGGCGGGGGAGCCTCTAGAGGAGGAGGTGCTGGGGGGAGAGCCACTACAGGGGGTCGCGGCCAGAAAGAGCGCACCCTCACCGACTTAGGGGTGTTGTCTTCGAGGCCCTCCTCTAGTGAGGTACCCTCCTCTAGTGAGGTACACTCTAGGGAGGAGGAGGAGGAGGAGAAGGAGGAGGAGGTGGAGGAGGAGGCAGGCGAGGAGGAGGAGGAGGA
>NC_041384.1:8933887-8955452 GCF_002162155.2 Triticum dicoccoides | reverse complement strand
GGAGGAGGAGGTGGAGGAGGAGGAGGAGGAGGAGGTTGGGGAGGAGGTTGGGGAGGGGGAGGCAGGCGAGGAGGAGGGTGGTGGCGGGGATGATGGTGGTGACGGGAAGGGGGTTGACAACAAGGGGTGGCTGCGTGGCAACGCAAAGCTACCAAAGCAGGTTCCTGCTACTGAGGAGCAGAAGTGGCTCATTGAGCCCACGGGAAAAGAGTAAGTGGTTCATTATTTTGCTTGTCATATGCTTATTCCGGTTGTTATTTATTTTGCTTGTCACATGCTAATAGTTCATTCTTTTGCAGCAACTGGATATATTCTAAAGGGGTCCGTATTCCCAACGGCCTCATCACCGTCTTGCTGAAGTTATATTGGCCGGGGTTGTACTGTCCGGATCCAGTCAGGCAGCCGAACCGTCGGATTTTGGCCACGAGCTGGGACCACTGGGAAGCGGCCCGCCACGCGGACCATGAGACCCATGCCAAGGCCGTGATCACTACTTTCTGGGTGAGTTCTCTTCAGAAGAACAAGTCCATTCTAGTTTCATGAATGATTTAACTCATGGCTTCTTCCATTCTTGTTTCATGCATGATTGTAGAAATTCTATCGAGTTCTTCCGGAGCACAGGGCTAGAGCGGACCAGATCGTGCTGCGCCAATGCAAGAAGAAGGCCCGCCAGATGCAGTACGAGGTGCGCTATGTGGCCATCTCCACATACTACCACGGCGTTCTTGGTGTGAAGATGACCAAGGAAGAAGCGTGGAGGATGGGCATTACCTTGGAGAGGCCCGAGTTCTTAGCGGTAAGTATAAAAGATTTTTCATTATACTTTCATATATTATGCTTTCATTACATTGTGGTACATTATGCTTTATGCTTTATGCTTTATGCTTCCATAACACCAATTTGGACACACCTACATGCCATTATGCTTTTATTATGTAGGTGTGTCCAAATTGGTGTTATGGAAAAGACGAGTCATGGTTGGCATTGGTGGATCTTTGGTGTGATGAGGATGGAGCCTGGGCGGCTATGAGAAGCAAAAATAAGGCTAACCAAGGGACGGAGGGAGTACATGCTCAGGGAAACCGAAACCACTATCTCCACAAGGCAGTTAATGTATGACTAACACCATTAAACATTCTTCTTCTTCTATTTACCATCACTTTCTTATGTATGACTAACCTATGTTTGGTGGTGCAGGAGGAGAAACTGAAGTGGCCGCTCTCACACATGCAGGCGTGGGAGATCGCCCTTACGCGGAAGGACCCCAAGCCTGGTGAGCCCAAGTACTACGGCAAGAAGACCACAGGGAGGAAGAAGGCCTACTCCGAAGCGTATCTGAAGTTACATCCTGACACACCTGACCCCATTGCGGAGCCTCTGGATGACATGGCGGTGGTGAGGATGGGGCCCAAGGAGCACGGTCGGGAGACGGTTCTCGATGCTGTGATCACTCCTAGTATCTCCTACACACAGCTTCGTCGGATCGACCCGAGCCTGAGCCAGCGCACGAGCCAGCCAGTGACCAGTGCACAGTCCCTCTTTCAGGAGCAACATTCTGTAAGTATTTTCCCTCTTATCTTCATTGCTCACTTTATTTTCCGCATTTAGTAGTTTTATGAGTTTCATCATGTCATACCGTAGGCCTACCTGGAGTACACACGCCAGGAGACCATGGCGTGGCATCAGAGGCTTTATGAACACCAAGTGCAGAGGGATAGCCAGATGCAGCAGGCTTTTCAGGAAATGGCGGCCGGCAGGTGTCCTCAGTTCCCTCCAGCATAATGCCCTCCAGCACAATCAGTGCTGCTGAGCTTTGAGGAGTTTGTGGCACAGAACGCTGGCCCCTCGCCGGTTAGTTCATCCCCAATCTATTCACCCAAAGCATGCCATGCCTTTCAACACAGTCATATATCCCGTTAATATGTCTTTTCAACATCCAGGGAACAGGTGGATCTACCGTTGGCGGTGGTCTTCGCAGCACTCCGGAGACACGGAGCCCGACCACTCCGATCCACGGAGGCGGAGGCGGAGGTGGAGGCGGTCTTGGCGGTAGCGCTGTCGCTAGCAATGACGACCTAGGCTTCGACGCTCTTGGCGGTGACGACCTCCGCGGTGCTCGACGTCCTGACGCTTAAGCCTTGTGTGTGGTGATGATGCTTGAGATGACTTGTGTGTGGTGATGATCATTTAGATGACTTGTGTGCTTTTCTATATGCTTATGCTTATGTTGGTTGTGATGATGATCATTTAGAGACTTGTGTGTGATCATGCTTATGCAATTATTGTTGTGATGATGCTTATGCTTATGTTCGTTGATATGTGCTGATATGTGCTGTTATTTAAATTGAACTGATTTGAAAACAAACAGAAAAAATAAAAAAATCAAAAGCAAACTATGCCGACGGCTGTGCCGTCGGCATAGGGCTGGCGTGAGCTCCCAGTAGCTGACACGTGGCACCTATGCCGACGGCGTAGCCGTCGGCTTAGTTTAAAAATTGTGCCGATGGCTAGGCCGTCGGCATAGGCGCCCACGTGTCAGCTACTGGGAGCTCTGTATGAAGGAATATGCTGACGACCTGGCCGTCCGCTTAGTTTCAAACTATGCCGACGGCCCAGCCGTCGGCATATCCCTGGTCCACGCGCAGCGACTGGTCACCACGTGGCACACCTATGCCGACGGTCTAGCCGTCGGCATAGTTTCTAACTAAGCCGACGGCTAGGCCGTTGGCATAGGGGTGCCACGTGGCGACCAGTCGTTGGGCAAACTTGACGGCGGCCGCCGTTAGGCGTGATTGTTGCCGACGGCCAGGGCCGTCGGCATAGATGTACGGCCCCCGTCGGGAAAGCATCTATGCCGACGGCTTTTCTATGCCGACGGCCTCCCTGGCTATGCCGACGTATATGTTGCCGACGGCCCTATGCCGACGGGGGCCGTCGGCATAGGTCTGTCCCGACGGGACTCAGGGCTATGCCGACGGCCTTGGCCGTCGGCATAGGGGGCGATTCTGGTAGTGCTTAATACCAAACAGACATCGCAGTCAAGCCTAATATCTAAGACCTGAGACCCCAACATAGCCACTTGCCGAGTCTGGGGCACACACTGGTCCGACGTGCTCTCAGAGGCCACCGCGCCAACTGCCACCGCTCCATCTTCATAACTGTACTGATGCATCAACCTTGCTTGGTCTAGCTATCATCGACGCCACCAGGGCGCCCAACGGCACCTCCTCCCTGCGCGCAAACAGCTGAGCACGTCGCGATCGCCACTGATACACCTCAGCGCCATGCTGCCAAGTACCACCAGCCGACACAGCTTGAAGCCTTGGAAGATCTGTCGTGTGTAGCACCTGCCGACCAGGCATGACAAAGCGTAGCACCTGTCGCTCAGGCATGACTTGACATCTCCACCGAAGCTCCGTGCAAGACGAAGCCGCTCCACCTCCTGCCTCTGACTTCTAGTGCTGCTCCACAAACGATGCTCCTAAGAGGAAAAACGACACCGCAGTGCCGCCATCGTCCGATCTGGAACACCAGATCCTAGGGTTCCCCTGAAGCAGCACGAGTGGGTCGACAATAATTACACAACGATGCCTTCATCAAGGTAACGGCGTAGAACGCCGCCATCGCCTGCCGTCGGCTCGGTTTTCACCGGCAACCATGTCTCCCCAACTCGCAACCGGGACTAGATAATGGATCTCGAGATCCGATCACCAAGCATCTGGCCGGCCACCGCCGACGAAGAAGATGACCACCACCACTGGCTACACCGGTCAGAACAGATCTTCCATGGGTGCCGCCAAGCAGTCCACCAGGCCCTCAATGCCGCCGCTGATCTAAAGCCAGATGACATGCCGCCGAAGACCGCATCACGCCGCCGCCCGATCCAGGCCAGCCGCCGCCGCAGCCGCCCGTGACCCGAGGCAGGGCCGACCGGCGCCGCCGTCGAAGCCAACGCCGCCGCTTCTAGATCAGCCGCACCTCCACACATGTTGGGGCCCCGCCACCCCTGAGACGCGGGAGGGAGCAAGAGCCCCCGCCACCGCCGTCGGCCTCCGGGCGCAAGCCGGCGGCGTCCTCCGGCGGCGGCGGGAGGAGGGAAGGAAGATGGGCTAGACCCCAGCGGCGGCTAGGGTTGGGGAGCCACCCGAGGCGCCCGAGCGGGGGGCGACGCGGGCATTTTTCCTCCCGAACCTTGTCTAGTGGGATGCCAAGGATTTTTTTTATCCAGTAGCAACTCCACTCTCTTTCCCGGATGAACCACACGTTCCTACTACTTGTCATGGTGGCGGCTGTTGGTTATGGCGTCGCATTGCGAAAAGAAGACATGTGCCGGTTGTTGAAGCATTCCATAACACGACTGCAGGAACATGCATAAAATTTCTAGTACAGCAATATATACTTTTTTTTCCACATAATTCAAAGACTACCAAGTAAATACCTTTTTCTCCTATCACCACGCACGGCCATTTTTTTTAAAAAAAAGCTGCAAGTCTTATGTGGTTGCCTGGGGTTCAGACGTAGGGAGGTAGATAAAGGGTAGGTTGTTGCATGATTGTCCTATTGGGAAAGTTGTAGTAACTCCCGGGACTCCAGGCACCCTCTTATCAGCCCGTCCAATTCCTTCGAGATTCGCGCGGAGGCCTTACTAAAATCAGACATTGCAGCACCTGCCAGCTTTGTCAGCCCATTTGATTTGTCTAATAGCGATGCATGTAGACGCGTACTGCCTAGCCTGTCTCTGGTCACTGTTCTACGCTGCTGTGTTACACGTGAAGGAGGCTTGTCCTTCACTGTTCTCGTCATGCTATGATGTTACTTTAAATAATACAGTACCGCAGTATTTACCCCGATGGGTCGTGGTGAGACCGGACACCAACAAGCTTTTTCGCTGGCACTGATGAAGATGAACACTATGCTGACACTAGTTTGCAATTTGCTCTCTCTCTCATAGAAAACAATTGTTTTCTCTCTCTTCACCTAGCGCACTGACCAAAGGGAAGTGACAGGTGCATGGAGATTCTGCCTATAGTGAACAGTTCCTACTAGGCCATGAAGTGTTGATGTTCGCGCCGTGCTGGAGAAGTATGTTGGCTCATAGCCCGGCATAGTCGTACAGGTTGATGTCGTTCGGCTCGGGTCGTCGAATATTGAGGCAGATCGCTCGGTGTAGATCGATGTGTCGGATTGGTGTAGACGTGTGTCGCGTGCGGTCAGTGCAGATGTTCCCGGGGAGTCGCGCGGGTCGTGACGAGGTAGTGCGTGTCCGCGACGGTCGATGTAGTAGCGCCAGACGCCTGTGGAGGATTGTCGAAGCCGTGACGCACAAGTACGTGGTAGCAGTCATCTGGTTGGCTCGTTCAGTGTAGATCGCCATGGCTCTCATGTGGCCCACGGAAAGATACATAGCTGGAGAAGATGCGTAGGACGCCGTCAGCTGCATGTTCCTGACCGGTAGCAAGTACACGGACAGCCGCATGCTGGTGGTTTCTGGCTCCTTGGTCTTTGCCGCTGGCTGCGTGCGAAGCCGCCGGCGTTCGAGTCGACACGACTTGTGGACGTGCAGGAGCTCCGGGAGGCTATGGAAAGGGCGCTGTTGATGTAGACGCTTGCAATGCTCGGTGTCGTCCGTGTACAGGAGTTCGTCCCGGGCCCTCCCGTGATCGGCGGCTGAGTCGGTGTAGATCGGAACGCGCCCCGGATGCATGGATGGAGATGGCGTGCTGGTGTAGACGGGAGCCGCGCGATCGGCAAGATCGATGACGCTCGTGTCCACTGTCCAGGTAGCAGATTCGCCTGGCACCAGTACATGTCCGCGGTGTGCTGGCCGGAGTTTGAACCCTCGCCGTAGAGCAGTGCTACACACACGATAGCTTGTGCACGATTTTTGGACGATGGACAACAGCGTCCATTGGATAGTATTGTTTAACAAATCTGCACTGTTCAAGGATGCCGTCGTCCAGACATCGTGCATGCGCAGTCGTCTGTAGAGTAGGTTCGCTCGCCATAGGTGACGACATCTGTGCACGTGAAGAATGCCGGCTCGATTTAACGATCTCAGATCGGTTCTCTGCTCTCGTGGGTGTGATCACACGGGTAGCCGATCCGACCTGGCGCTGCCTTGCTGCGCGAGGCGGCCGCCTCCGCGTGATGCACGTAGTCTTGTGCTCCTGAATAAAACTCCATGCATGCACTTTGACTCGCAACGCCCGCGTGCTGCGGCCCTGCATGCGTCGGACGCCGGTGTCGCTGAGGTCGTCTGCGCGCGTGCGCCAACACGTCTTGAGACACGGTACACCTGATATTCGCCAAATTTCTATGGATTTTCGATCGGATGGAGACCTTTCTAGGTTTATTTGTGGTGGATAAAATTTCGAAAAATTATCTAAGATTCTAATCTAAAGAACCGATCTAATCCTTGATCGAGACCGGGTGCCGCGCCCTCGGGGAGAGGAGATTAATCTCCCCGGGGGCGGCGCGCTGCGCAAGTGGAGAAAAGTCCTAGGATCGGCGTCGTGAGACTAACCGCTCTGATACCATGTGGAAATTCTAGGATGGCTGAATATTATATTGTATGTTGTGTTGATCTGATCCTCATACGAGGTATATATAAGAGTACAAGAGGGGTAGAGACTTGAAGTACAAGACAAGTTACTTGTGGTTTAAACTAATTCTATCTCTATCTCTTTATCTCTAACTTAAACCCAATTATAATTCTAACACCATTTACCCTGCGTTGTAAAGTCTAGTTACAAGTGATCTTCAACTTCATTGATTCCCGTTAAGCCAAGCCTAGTTCGCTCCCTGATTGATTCGTTGTTGCAATTTGTTTGTCTAATTCTGCGTTATTTTCCTTTTTTCCTTTTCATGACCGCTTCATTTAAATATTGTGAAGACTCCTTTCTTACTCTACAATGGTGAAGCCTCCTGTCTTAGTCTACAAAATAGGGGACCCCCACCGTATTATGAACAAAGAATTAGACATATACATTAATGTAGAACCCTCTACTAAGATTTTTTTCAAAAACTAAAATGGACACAAAAACATACAAATATATGGTATATTTAAGCGGTACAAATTAGCATTACAACATCGTCAATTTTCTTTTTTTTCCCTTAGGTTTGGATGGAATTCAGTGTAGCAAAATTTCCCAAACTATTTTTAAATAGCATAACTTTCCCGAGTTCTACTTTTGGAATGATGTACTTGTAAACATAGATTCTTTAATTGCAAACTAGTGAATTTTGTATGACGATACTGCCAACACACTTATATGGTTAATATTATTGGACAAAAAAATACTAGTTGGCATTTTATGTAAAGACTATAAATTATATAAGTATTAAATTTAGTGACTAATTGAATGTTAAAGAAATAAAAATGTTTACTATAAACATGTGAAGCTGGAAGAGGGGAGGCTTCAAGGGCGCCGCAGAGGGTGCGGTGCACTGGAGCACCCTCATGTCCATTATGCCACATATCTTTTGCCCCAAGCTGTGCTCCTTCGCCGTCATCGCGCCCTCGTCTACTCCGGCCACAAGGTGCAAAGCAAGTCAGAACGAAACAAACAAAATTATCTACCATTCGTACTCGTACGAATTACCTAGAGATTTATTCTCTGGGACTGGGAAGAAAAAAAGGTAAAAAAGCAGGAGCGAACGCGTGGAGATTAAAAACAGTTGCATGTCGACGTGCAAATCCAAATGAAGAACACCACATCGCACGTGGGAACACATCAACGATGGGGAAAAAAGGCACCGAATCATTTTTCCGGTAAAAATGCAGCGAAATTATTTTTTCCGGTAGTTTCGTGGGCAAAAAATGTGCGACGCACGCGAGACCGGAAACCGGCGAAGAAAATAATTCACGGTAAAAGAAACCGTCAAAGGATCAGAGAGAGAGAGAGAGAGAGAGAGAGTCCAAAAAAGCAAGACGGAGACATTGCGGGGAATTGGAAATGAGAACGGGATAAGAAAGCTCACCTCCACTTTAGCCGCGGCGGCCGCAGCTTCGCCGACGGTGAGGTCTGTCCGCGAGTGCTTCGTCGGCGAGCCACGCCCCTCGGTGTCATCATGTGCTTATTGGAGTCAAGTTAGGATGGTCAATGAACTACTATCTACCTTTATTTGGTATCTACTACATCCCTCCATTGATATCTCTGTAACAAGTATTATCATCTTCTTCATGCACACATTTCTTGCATCAACCTTGTGTAGGTTGCATCTTGGCATGACATCATTTCATATCTTGTTATACTTGTTTCCCTTCTCAAAGCATCCCAACGATGATCTCTTGTTGCTAGTTGTGATGTCTTTGATGGATGTGTGGTTGGACTTCATTTATATACAATAAGACCATATCTAGCCAAGTGCTATGCTTTCAAGCAAATATCTTATTGGTATATTTATGACTTCCTTGTGGATATCTCGTTCCTTCCTTTTTGTAACTATTTCGTGTGTACATCCTTCTTTGTGGATTGATATCATCATGATCGTCATCTACCTAGAATCTTATACACTTGAGAGAAGTTGCATATCTAGTCGATATCCCCTTCCTTCACGTCACGGTTTCTTTCTCATGTTATTTCTTTGGTGGCTCCGTGAAAGTGTGTGCCTTGAGTGCGGGTCATATCTCGTTGCATCTTGATGCACTCTTCTGTGGTGAAGATCTTCTTCCTCATGCTTGTCTTGACGAGGCTTTTTGCCATCTTAATTGGTATCCCTCATCTTGATGAGGCTTTCGCTTTCTATCTTCACCCTGGGTTGTCACAAGTGTTGGTTATTCGTTTTGCATATTTAGTGTGCTTGTGAACCCATTTGCTTGGTGTGTGTGGGAAGGACATGTCATGCACCTTGTATATCCACTCTTCAAGACTATGTTGATGCTTAATGCTCACCCTTACATTAGTCTTCTCAAGTGCTTTGCCATGACTCACACACATCATTTTGGTTGAGCCTTCTCTTAAGTTGCCTCTTTTATTTGTTGATCAACCATTTGTTTGTTGCAAGTGCTAGGCCTTGTTTCCTACATGCTCACTTGAACTTGTTGTGAGTTTCTATTGATTTCCGGGGAGTGATGATCCTATTTTGTGCATTTGGTATCCTAATGCAAATATTCTAAGGAGTGCATAAATCATGGGGAGCTTCACTAGTGTCTTTAGAACACTCTGTTGCTCTCTTGCACTTGTCATGAGGCTCTATTGATCTTGGGGGAGTGACGATCCTATTTTGTGCTTGTTGTATCCAACTTCAAAACTAAATTATGCACAAATTATGGGGAGTAACTTAGACTAGCGATAACCCACAAGTATAGGGGATCGCAACAGTTTTCGAAGGTAGAGTATTCAACCCAAATTTATTGATTCGACACAAGGGGAGCCAAAGAATATTCTCAAGTATTAGCAGTTAAGTTGTCAATTCAACCACACTTGGATAACTTAATATCTGCAGGAAAGTATTTAGTAGCAAAGTAATATAATAGTAGTGGTAATGGTAACAAAGGTAACGATAGCAAAAGTAATATTTTTGGTATTTTGTAGTGATTGTAACAGTAGCAACGGGAAAGTAAATAAGCAAAGAACAATATGTGTAAAGCTCTTAGGCATTGGATTGGTGATGGAAAATTATGTCGGATGTGGTTCATCATGTAACAGTCATAACATAGGGTAACACAGAACTAGCTCCAATTCATCAATGTAATGTAGGCATGTATTCCGAATATAGTTATACGTGCTTATGTAAAAGAACTTGCATGACATATTTTGTCCTACCCTCCCATGGCAGCGGAGTCCTAATGGAAACTAAGGCATATTAAGGCCTCCTTTTAATAGAGTACCGGACCAAAGCATTAACACATAGTGAATACATGAACTCCTCAAACTATGGTCATCACCGGGAGTGGTCCCGATTATTGTCACTTCGGGGTTGCCGGATCATAACACATAATAAGTGACTATAGACTTGCAAGATAGGATCAAGAACTCACATATATTCATGAAAACATAATAGGTTCAGATCTGAAATCATGGCACTCGGGCCCTAGCGACAAGCATTAAGCATATCAAAGTCATAGCAACATCAATCCCAGAACATAGTGGATACTAGGGATCAAACCCTAACAAAACTAACTCGATTACATGATAGACTCATCCAACCCATCACTGTCCAGCAAGCCTACATTGGAATTACTCACGCACGGCGGTGAGCATCATGAAATTGGTGATGGAGGATGGTTGATGATGACGACGGCGACGAACCCCCCTCTCCGGAGCCCCGAACGGACTCCAGATCAGCCCTCCCGAGAGGTTTTAGGGCTTGGCGGCGGCTCCGTATCGTAAAACGCGATGATTTCTTCTCCTTAATTTTTTTTCTTCCCGAAAGCAAATATATAGAGTTGAAGTTGGCGTCGGAGGAGCTCCAGGGGGCCCACGAGGTAGGGGGCGTGCCCTAGGAGGGAGGGCGCGCCCCCCACCCTCGTGGACAGGGTGTGGGCCCCCTGGTCTTCATCTTTTGCAATGATTTTTTATTATTTCCAAATAAACGTTCCGTGGAGTTCCAGGTCATTTCAAGAACTTCTGTTTCTGCACATAAATAACACCATTGCAATTCTGCTGAAAACAGCGTCAGTACAGGTTAGTGCCATTCAAATCATGCAAGTTAGAGTCAAAAATAAGGGCAAAAGTGTTTGGAAAAGTAGATACGACGGAGACGTATCAACTCCCCCAAGCTTAAACCTTTGCTTGTCCTCAAGCAATTCAGTTGGCAAACTGAAAGTGATAAAGAAAAACTTTTATAAACTCTGTTTGCTCTTATTGTTGTAAATATGTAAAGTCAGCATTCAAGTTTTCAGCAAAGATTATGGCTAACCACATTTGCAATAACTCTCAGGTCTCATGTTTACTCATATCAATAGCATAATCAACTAGCGAGCGATAATAATAAATCTCGGATGACAACACTTTCTCAAAACAATCATAATATGATATAACAAGATGGTATCTCCCTAGCCCTTTCTGAGACCGCAAAATATAAATGCAGAGCACCTTTAAAGATAAAGGACTGACTAGACATTTTAGTTCATGGTAAAAGTGATCCAATCATAGTCATACCCAATATAAATTAATAGTAATAAATGCAAATGACAACTGTGCTCTCCAGCTAGTGCTCTTTAATAAAAGTGTGATGACTCAACAGAAAAGTAAATAGATAGGCCCTAATAACCCACAAGTATAGGGGATCGCAACAGTTTTCCATAAGTAAGAGTGTCGAACCCAATGAGGAGCTAAAGGTAGAACAAATATTCCCTCAAGTTCTATCAACCACCGATACAACTCTACGCACGCTTGACGTTCGCTTTACCTAGAACAAGTATGAAACTAGAAGTACTTTGTAGGTGTTGTTGGATAGGTTTGCAAGATAATAAAGAGTACGTAAATAAAAAGTAGGGGCTGTTTAGATAAAGAAACAATAAAGTAAATATAGCGAGTGTGGAAAAGTGGTGGTAGGAGTTGCGAAATTGCCCCTAAGCAATTGACTACTTTACTAGACCGATAGCAAGTATTATGTGGGAGAGGCCACTGCTAGCATGTCATCCCTTACTTGGAATTCTATGCACTTATGATTGGAACTATTAGCAAGCATCCGCAACTACTAATGTTCATTAAGGTAAAACCCAACCATAGCATTAAGATATATTGGCCCCCCTTCAATCCCGTATGCATCAATTTCTATGCTAGGTTGAAGCTTCTGTCACTCTTGCCCTCCAATACATAGTCCTATCAACATACAACTAACCGTATGGTGTGATCCACGCGCCAATCATATGATGGGCACCAAAGGACAGCAACATAACCACAAGCAATTAAATCAATCATAGCAATTCATCAACCACTGATAGGACAACGAAAATCTACTCAAACATCATAGGATGGCAACACATCATTGGATAATAATATGAAGCATAAAGCACCATATTCAAGTAGAGGGTACAGCGGGTTGAGGGAGAGTGGACCGCTGTAGATAGAGGGGAGAAGGTGATGGAGATGTTGGTGAAGATGGCGGAGGTGTTGGTGAAGATCGCGGTGATGATGATGATGGCCACGATGGCGTTCCAGCCCCACCGGAGGAGTGGGGGAGAGGGGCCCCCTTCTTCCTCTTCTTCCTTGACCTCCTCCCTAGATGGGAGAAGGGTTTCCCCTCTGGTCCTTGGCCTCCATGGCATGGGAGGGGCGACAGCCCCTCCGAGATTGGATCTATCTCTCTGTTTCTCTCTGGTTCTGTGTTCTCTCCTGGCTCTGTTTCACCGTTTCGTGTATATATGGAGATCCGTAACTCCGATTGGCCTGAAACCTTCGCCGTGATTTTTTTTCCCGAATATTAGCTTTCTTGCGGCAAAAGAAGAGCGTCAACTGCCTTACGGTGGGCTCACGAGGGTAGGGGGCGTGCCCCCTGCCTCGTGACCACCTCGGGCACTGGTTCGCGTTGATTTTCCTTCCGAATTTTTCAAAAATAAGCTTCGTCCGTTTTTATCCCGTTTGGACTCCGCTTGATATGGATATTCTGCAAAACCAAAAACATGCAACAGACAGGAACTGGCACTGGGTACTGGATCAATATGTTAGTCCCAAAAATAATATAAAAAGTTGCCAAAAAGTATATAAAAGTTAAATAATATTGGCATGGAACAATCAAAAATTATAGATACGACGGAGACGTATCAGGCCCTTCGCAGAGGGAAGCAGGGATTTGTAGAGGTGCCAGAGCTCGGTTTTGAAATAGAGATAAATAATATTTTGAGCGGCATACTTTCATTGTCAACATAACAACTAAGAGATGGCGATATCTTCCATGCTACACACATTATAGGCGGTTCCCAAATAGAATGGTAAAGTTTATACTCCCCCTCCACCAACAAGCATCAATCCATGACTTGCTCGAAACAACGAGTGTATCCAACTAGCAACAGTCTCGGGGGGAGTTTTGTTTGCAATTATTTTAATTTAGTTTGCATAAAGCATAGGACTGGGCATCCCGAAGACCAGCCATTTTCTCGTGAGTGAGGAGCGGAGTCCACTCCTCTTGAGAATAACTCGCCTAACATGGAAGATAAGGGCAGCCCTAGTTGATACATGAGTTATTCGAGCATACAAAACAGAATGTTTATTTGAAGGTTTAGAGTTTGGCACATACAAATTTACTTGGAACGGCGGATAAATACCACATACAGAAAGATATAGTGGACTCATCTGGCATAACTTTGTGGTTTAAGGGATTGGATGCACAAGAAGTATTCCCGCTTAGTACAAGGTAAGGCTAGCAAAAGACTGGGAAGCGACCAACTAGAGAGCGACAACAGTCATGAACATGTATTAAAATTAATAAACATTGGATGCAAGCATGAGTAGGATATAATCCACCATGAACATAAATATCGTGAAGGCTATGTTGATTTGTTTGAACTACATGTGTGAACATGTGCCAAGTCAAGTCACTTAAATCATTCAAAGGAGGATACCACCCCATCATACCACATCACAACCATTTTAATAGCATGTTGGCACGCAAGGTAAACCATTATAACTCATAGCTAATCAAACATGGCACGAGGAACTATGATCTCTAATTGTCATTGCAAACATGTTTATTCATAACAAGCTAAATCAAGAACGATGAACTCATCATATTTACAAAAACAAGAGAGGTCGAGTTCATACCCGCTTTTCTCATCTCAGCCAGTCCATCATATATCGTCATAATTGCCTTTCACTTGCACGACCGAACGATGTGAATAATAATAAGAGTGTACATGCATTGGACTAAGCTGGAATCTGCGAGCATTCAATAAACAGGAGAAGACAAGGCAATATGGGCTCTTGGTTAAATCAACAATAATGCATATAAGAGCCACTTCAATGATTTAATTATGGTCTTCTCCTATCGACCCCCAAAGAAAAGAAAAGGGATAAAACTATTTACACGGGAAAGCTCCCAACAAGCAAAAGAAGAAAGGGAAATCTTTTTTGGGGGTTTTCTTTTTAATTATTACTACTACAGCAAGAAAAGTAAACTAACTAAAAGCTACACTAAATTTTTTTGGGTTTTCTTAAGATTTAACAAACACACAAGAAGAAAGCGAGAAAAAGAAAATAAACTAGCATGGATATTACAGTGAAAGAGTATGAGCACCGACATCTAGCAATCAGTGTGTGTGAACATGAATGTAATGTCGGTGGGAAATATGTACTCCCCCAAGTTTAGGCTTTTGGCCTAAGTTGGTTCATTGCCAGGGATGGCCCAGCGGATATCCGTAGATGTAGCTGGGGTCGTACTGCGATGAGGAAGACTCTGACTGCCACTGGCTGGCAGTCATCTCCGGATCCCAAAAGTAATCAGACTGTCGTGGGGGCTCAAATTGTGGTTTCGGCTCCAGGGCTGTTGTAGGGTTCCAGTGAGCTTGAATGGCCGCCCATGGAACAAGATACGGACCTTCAGATAAATTAAACAAGGAAGGAGCAGACAAGGTAATAGTCTCAGGGTGATGTTTATGAAAGTACAATTTGTATTTAAGCTCCCCTTCCCTATTCTTAACAATAAAATCATGCGCTAGCATACTCTTATAATCTAAATAAGCACTAGGCAACAATTTTTCTTCTTTCTCATAGAGCCTAATAGGTATGTTAAAATGTGCAATTAGGCGTGAAGCATAAATACCTCCAAAGATGGGGCCCTTAGTACGGTTCAGACTTAACCGTTTAGCAATGATACCGCCCATACTAACAGTGTTATCGCGGAATAAATCATGGAACAAAATAAAAATATCAGGAACACTAAGGTTTCCACAGTTTCCGTGACCAATTAAGCAACGACTAGCAAACATAGCAAAGTAGCGTAAAACAGGAAAATGTATGCTAGTGATTCTTGCATCGGAAACCTTACTGGTTTCCCCCACAGTAATGGTGTCAATAAACCCATCCACATCTTTGCGATGTGGTTCATCTAAGGTACCCTCGAAGGGTATTTTGCAAACCTTGCAAAATTCCTCTAATGGCATTTTCTGAGCAACATCATATAAATGAAACTCTACTGAAGGAGGTGTTTCCTTAGGAAAATAGTAGAAATTTTGCACAAAAGTATTAGTGAGTAAGAGATACTGATGACGTTGGTCGCGGAGGAAATCGGTGAGGCCAGCATTCTCAGCCAATCAAAAGAAATCATCATAAATCCCGGCTTTTCTCAAGAAATCATCGGAAGGCCATTCATACGGCCGGACCTCCGCGGTGCGAGGCAGATTATATTTGGGCCTCTGTGCTTCTTCATTTTGCTTTTCCTTCGAGCTTTGGCTCGATGAGCCCCTCAGAAATCTCTTCATTATTTTCTAAAATATTCTGAAATTTTTAGTAACTTCAAACAAAAGTGAACCAACTTCAATAAAATTGATAGCAACTACTCCTACAAGTGCCTAGAACCTATATCAAGCACTAGAACTACTTGGAACCATATAAATTTGACATGCAAGCTCAAGAACATGGTCACCTAGGCGGCACAAATTTGCAATGAATAAAGCACTAGAGCAAAAACTAATTGGGCCAATGGAGGAGTCACATACCAAGAAACAATCTCCCCAAGCAGTTTTGTGAGAGGTGCTTTGAGCAAGGAGATCGAAAATCGCAGCAAAATGAACTAGAACTCGTGCTTGAGCTGGATATTGGTGTTTGTGGGAGGAAGGAGTGTATGGGTGCAGGAATTAGTGGAGGAGGGACACCATGGGCCCACGAGGCAGGGGGCGTGCCCTGGGGGGTAGGGTGCGCCCCTGACCCTCGTGGCCAGGTGCCAGCTCCTCCTGTTGTGTTCTCAGTACCAGAAATTCTCAAAAATTCTAAAAAAAAATCATATTTCATTTTCAGGGAATTTGGAGAACTTTTATTTTCGGGATATTTTTATATTGCACGGATAAATCAGAAAACAGACAGAAAAATACTTATTTTTACTTTATTTCATCTAAATAACAGAAAGTAGAAAGAGGGTACAGAAGGTCGTGCTTCTAGTTTCACCCATCTCATGCTCATCAAAAGGAATCCACTAACAATGTTGATCAGGTCTTGTTAATAAACTCATACCGAATAACATGGAACCAGAGAAATTTTGAATAACACTATGTTACCTCAACTGGGATATGCACATCCCCTATAATAAGAACATCATATTTCTTCTTGACAGTAGGAAGAGGAAATTCAAAACCTCCAAATATAATTGATGGAATTTTTCCAATAGAGTTGATACTATGAACTTGAGGTTGTTTACTCAGAAAGTGTACCGTATGCTCATTGTCATTAACATGAAAAGTGACATTACCTTTGTTGCAATCAATAATAGCCCCTGCAGTATTCAAAAAGGGTCTTCCAAGAATAATAGACACACTATTGTCCTCGGGAATATCAAGAATAACAAAGTCTGTTAAAATAGTACCGTTTGCAACCACAACAGGCACATCCTCACAAATACCGACAGGTATAGCAGTTGATTTATCAGCCATTTGCAAAGATATTTTAGTAGGTGTCAACTTATTCAAATCAAGTCTATGATATAAAGAGAGAGGCATAACACTAACACCGGCTCCAAGATCACATAAAGCAGTTTTAACATAATTTCTTTTAATGGAGCATGGTATAGTAGGTACTCCTGGATCTCCTAGTTTCTTAGGTATTCCACCCTTAAAAGTATAATTAGGAAGCATGGTGAAAATTTCAGCTTCTGGTATCTTTCTCTTATTTGTAACAATATCTTTCATATACTTAGCATAAGGATTCACTTTGAGCATATCAGTCAAACGCATACGCAAAAAGATAGGTCTAATCATTTCAGCAAAGCGCTCAAAATCCTCATTATCCTTTTTCTTGGATGGTTTGGGAGGAAAAGGCATGGGTTTTTGAACCCATGGTTCCCTTTCTTTACCATGTTTCCTAGCAATAAAGTCTCTTTTATCATAACGTTGATTCTTTGATTGTGGGTTATCAAGATCAACAGCAGGTTCAATTTCTGCATCATTATCACTACTAGGTTGAGCATCATCATGAACATCATCATTAACATTTTCACTAGGTTCATGTTCATTACCACATTGTGTTTCAGCATTAGAAATAGAGATATCATTTGGATTCTCAGGTGGTTCAGCAATAGGTTCACTAGAAGTTTGCAAAGTCCTATCATTTTTCTTTTTCTTCCTTTTAGAAGGACTAGGTGCATCAATATTATTTCTCTGAGAATCTTGCTCAATTCTCTTAGGGTGGCCTTCAAGATACAAAGGTTCCTGAGTCATTCTACCAGTTCTAGTAGCCACTCTAATAGCATACTCATTTTTTTACTATTCATTTCATTGAGAAAATCATTTTGGGTCTTAAGTACTTGTTCTACTTGAGTGGTAATCATAGAAGCATGTTTACTAATGAGTTTAAGTTCACCTCTAACATTAGCCATATAATCACCCAAGTGTTTAATCATATAGGAATTATATTTCAATTGTCTACTAAAATAAGCATTGAAGTTTTCTTGTTTGACAATGAAATTATCAAACTCTTCTAAGCATTGTCTAGCAGACTTATAGTGAGGAATATCACCTTCATCAAATCTATAGAGAGAATTTACCTTTACTACCTGTGTCGGGTTATCAAGACCATGAGGTTCTTCAATAGGTAATGGATTAAGATCATATGTTTCTTCAACAGACGGTAAATTAAGACCGTGTATTTCTTCAATACAAGGTAAATTCTTAACATCTTCAGCTTTAATACCTTTTTCTTTCATAGATTTCTTTACCTCTTGCATATCTTCGGGACTGAGAAATAGAACACCTCTCTTCTTCGAAGTTGGTTTGGGAATAGGTTCAGGAATTGGCTCAGGAGCTGGCTCGGGAAGTGTCCAATTATTTTCATTAGTCAACATATTATTCAATAGAATTTCAGCTTCATCCGATGTTCTTTCCCTGAAAACAGAACCACCACAACTATCCAAGTAATCTCTAGAAGCATCGGTTAGTCCAGTATAAAAGACATCAAGTATTTCATTTTTTTTGAGAGGATGATCAGGCAAAGCATTAAGTAACTTGAGAAGCCTCCCCCAAGCTTGTGGGAGACTCTCTTCTTTAATTTGCACAAAATTGTATATTTCCCTCAAAGCAGCTTGTTTCTTATGAGCAGGGAAATATTTAGCAGAGAAGTAATAAATCATATCCTGGGGACTACGCACACAACCAGGATCAAGAGAATTAAACCATATCTTAGCATCACCCTTTAATGAGAACGGAAATATTTTAAGGACATAAAAGTAGTGAGATCTCTTATTATTAGTGAGCAGGGTGGCTATATCATTTAATTTAGTAAGATGTGCCACAACGGTTTCAGATTCATAACCATGAAAAGGATCAGATTCAACCAAAGTAATTATATCAGGATCAACAGAGAATTCATAATCCTTATCGGTAACAGAGATAGGCGAAGTGCAAAAGCAGGGTCAGGTCTCATTATATCATTAAGAGATTGCTTATTCCATTTAACTAATAACCTATTAAGCTCATAACTATCTTTGCAAGCTAAAATAGATGTAGAAGCTTCTTTATCAAAAATATAACCCTCGGGAATAACAGGCAAGTCTTCATCATCAATTTCATCAATACAATAAGTTTCAATAATTTCTTAATCTCTAGCTCTAGCAATTTGTTCATCAAGAAATTCACTAAGTGGCATAGTAGTATCAAGCATAGAAGTAGTCTCATCATAAGTATCATGCATAGCAGAAGTGGCATCATCAATAACATGCGACATATCAGAACGAATCGCAGAAGCAAGTTTAGGTGTCGCAAGCTTACTCAAAACAGAAGGTGAATCAAGTGCAGAGCTAGATGGCAGTTCCTTACCTCCCCTCGTAGTTGAGGGATAAATTATTGTCTTAGCGTCTTTCAAGTTCTTCATAGTGACCAGCAGATGTAAATCCCAAGTGACTCAAAGAATAGAGTTATGCTCCCCGGCAACGGCGGCAGAAAATAGTTTTGATAACCCACAAGTATAGGGGATCGCAATAGTTTTCGAGAGTAGAGTATTCAACCTAAATTTATTGATTCGAAACAATGGGAACCAAAGAATATTCTCAAGTAGTAGCAGTTGAGTTGTCAATTCAACCACACCTGGATAACTTAATATCTGCAGCAAAGTATTTAGTAGCAAAGTAATATAATAGTAGTGGTAACGGTAACAAAGGTAACGGTAGTAAAAGTAATATTTTTGGTATTTTGTAGTGATTGTAACAGTAGCAACGGGAAAGTAAATAAGCGAAGAACAATATGTGAAAAGCTCGTAGGCATTGGATTGGTGATGGAAAATTATGCCGGATGTGGTTCATCATGTAACAGTCATAACATAAGGTGACACAGAACTAGCTCAAATTCATCAATGTAATGTAGGCATGTATTCCGAATATAGTCATACGTGCTTATGGAAAAGAACTTGCATGACATATTTTGTCCTAACCTCCTGTGGCAGCGGGGTCCTAATGGAAACTAAGGCATATTAATGCCTCCTTTTAATAGAGTACCGGATCAAAGTATTAACACATAGTGAATACATGAACTCCTCAAACTATGGTCATCATCGGGAGTGGTCCCGATTATTGTCACTTCGAGGTTGCTGGATCATAACACATAATAGGTGACTATAGACTTGCAAGATAGGATCAAAAACTCACATATATTCATGAAAACATAATAGGTTCAGATCTGAAATCATGGCACTCGGGCCCTAGTGACAAGCATTAAGCATAGCAAAGTCATAGCAACATCAATCTCAGAACATAGTGGATACTAGGGATCAAACCCTAACAAAACTAACTCGATTACATGATAGATCTCATCCAAACCCATCACCGTCCAGCAAGCCTACAATGGAATTACTCACGCACGGCGGTGAGCAGCATGAAATTGGTGATGAAGGATGGTTGATGATGACGACGGCGACGAATCCCCCTCTCTGGAGCCCCGAACGGACTCCAAATCAGCCCTCCCGAGAGGTTTTAGGGCTTGGCGGCGGCTCCATATCGTAAAACGCGATGATTTCTTCTCCTTGATTTTTTTCTTCCTGAAAGCAAATATATAGAGTTGGAGTTGGCGTCGGAGGAGCTCCAGGGGGCCCACGAGGTAGGGGGCGCGCCCTAGGGGGGAGGGCGTGCCCCCACCCCCGTGGACAGGGTGTGGGCCCCCTGGTCTTCATCTTTTGCAACAATTTTTTATTATTTTCAAATAAACGTTCGGTGAAGTTTTAGGTCATTCTGAGAACTTTTGTTTCTGCACATAAATAACACCATTGCAATTCTGCTGAAAATAGCGTCAGTCCAGGTTAGTTTCATTCAAATTATGCAAGTTAGAGTCCAAAACAAGGGCAAAACTATTTGGAAAAATAGATACGACGGAGACGTATCAACTCCCCCAAGCTTAAACCTTTGCTTGTTCTCAAGCAATTCAGTTGACAAACTGAAAGTGATAAATAAAAACTTTTACAAACTATGTTTGCTCTTGTTGTTGTAAATATGTAAAGCTAGCATTCAAGTTTTCAGCAAAGATTATGATTAACCACATTTGCAATAACTCACAGGTCTCATGTTTACTCATATCAATAGCATAATCAACTAGCGAGCGATAATAATAAATCTCGAATGACAACACTTTCTCAAAACAATCATAATATGATATAACAAGATGGTATCTCCCTAGCCCTTTCTGAGACCACAAAATATAAATGCAGAGCACCTTTAAAGATAAAGGACTGACTAGACATTGTAATTCATGGTAAAAGAGATCCAATCATAGTCATACCCAATATAAACTAATAGTAATGAATGCAAATGACAACTGTACTCTCCAGCTAGTGCTTTTTAATAAAAGGGTGATGACTCAACATAAAAGTAAATAGATATGCCATTCGTAGAGGGAAGCGGAGATTTGTAGAGGTGCCAGAGCTCGGTTTTGAAATAGAGATAAATAATATTTTGAGCGGCATACTTTCATTGTCAACATAACAACTAAGAGATGGCGATATCTTCCATACTACACACATTATAAACGGAATTTCAATGTCCCCCTGAGGATTCAGATTTTTCTCTGGCTTATGGCTAAAAACAAATTATTAACTAGAGATAACCTCCATAAAAGACAGCATGTAGAAGATGTTACTTGTCTTTTCTGTGGTGAATCTGAATCTGTTGAGCATTTATTTTTTGGCTGTGTCGTTTCGATAGAGCTATGGAGAGTGATTTTTGATATCTCTAATAAGCATTCTGAAATGTCCATAGATGACATGCTCGAATGGTGGTCCAATAACAAAAATAACCCAGCAGAAGATTGTTTAGTTCACTCTGCTGTCCTATGGACTCTGTGAAAATATCGTAACGACATTTGTTTCAACCATGTTCCCTGGCTTGGGATGCAGGTGCTGTGGAGAAACTGCTTCCATGCTGGACAGTTGGGTGGTCCGATGCTCTGGCCCTGTCAAAGAAAAAGTGATGCACTTGGTGAGAAAGCTGGAGCAGG
>NC_041384.1:8883089-8933731 GCF_002162155.2 Triticum dicoccoides | reverse complement strand
GGCTAGGCCTTCTGAAGTGCTCGGAGGTGCTGCGCAACCGTGGCACTGATTGAGATTAGATGTTTGAGCTCTACATGATGTATCCTCGCTTCGTCTCCGATCTCTTTCTTTGCTGACTGTAGTATCTTCGGGTCTAGTTTATTTCTCTTTATAGTAGATGCCGTAGTTTCATTGGAGGCTCTTTTCGACAAGTTCAAGGGGTTGACTACAATGAGACTTTCTCACCGGCAGGATTGTTCTTTGCTGGGGTAGCGTGTGTGCTGTATATCCCCCCGCGTACTTGTAACATGATGGTGGACCTGTGTGGTTTCGTTTGTTCAATACAAATGGAGGCAGGGCTTCGAGCCCTTTTCCTCTAAAAAAGAAACTGGATGCTGATTGATTGCCCAAAAAAGAAGAAAAATGTTGACGCTGGCAACCGGAAGTCGGCGGATCAACTGTTTGTTTCACTGAACTGAACTTCTGAAATGTGCTGGAGAAGCCAGTTTAGTTAATTACAGGTACTACCGTGTACCAAACTTCTGAAATCATGTGTGCCGCTTACTTACTGCAGGTAGGAGTTTGGAGCGTTTTGTAAGATGGTACTACTGCGGTAGAGAGAGTAGCATGGATGGGGACTGCCCACCAAATCTGACGACTGTTTGGGGCTTTTGGCTTGATCCTGACTGCAGGGTAGGAAATAAAGCCAAGTGGGCAACAACCACCACCTCCACTCCACTGGAAGCCAACAAGCATTTGTGGTGCGGTGGCCCTATCCTACCTTCCTTGCTCTCCAGGATAGACTACATACAATCACTAAATACAATTCTGTATGTATGTATGTATGTATGTATGTAGCGTGTGCATGGAGATGTGCAGATGTGGTGCGGTGGGTGTCCCTCATTTTCACTTCTTCCCTCACAAACAGCATGATCTCCTTTACTGTTTGCCTTATTCAGCACTACTTCTTCACAATTCGCATGGTGCTGAACATACCCTTGGATAAAAACGGTGAGGGTGCCTTCTCTGAATCCGCCCGGACTACAACCGTTGATGTTGACCTGAAACAGAAACACACTGTATCTGTCAGTCAGTCGATTTTGTGTCAGCTAGTTAGTCTTTCTGCTAGTTAAAACCAGAAGAAAAAAACATGGAGCCCACTGCACATCACGGGTAGTTGTCATGTGAGGGCATTTCTAACCGACCCCTATATCAACTTAGTGAAGTATATTTGGTCTTTTACTCCACTAAGTTTAACCTAACCGATCCCCAAAACGGCTTAGTGGAGTATAATTTTTACTCCTTCCCTATCCACCGGAGTATATTTACTCCTTTCGGCCGAGTAAAATCGGCTCTCTTCTCCCTCCCCTCTCCCCTCCCCCCCTCCCCCCCGGCACCGCTGCCGGCGCGCCCCCCGTCCTCCCCCGCCTCTCCGATGGCCGGATATGGTGGCCGCCGATCCGCAGAGCGGATCCGCACCCTCACACGCGCGGATCGTCCTCCGCGGGCGCTTCATTGAGCCGCCGTCGCTGTTCGCCCGATCCGACTGCCGCCGCGCGCCTACGTCGGTTTGAGAACTTCCCCGTCCTCCCTCCGCCCCAGCCGCCGACAAGGACCTACCATGGGGTCCGGCAGGGCGGTGGGCGATGTGGCTAGCCGAAATCACAGATCGGGAGACCCACACCCGGCGGTGGCTCGGGAGCTTCCATATGGCTGAGCTCGCGACCATGGAGTACAACCGCTGGCAGGTCCGCTACCATGGCGCGGCGTCCCGGCTCAACTTCCCCTTCGGCCCGGCTCCGGTCCACCTCGTCCCGCCGGAGCTGAGGGTGGTGAGCTCGGCTATGGCGTGGTTGGACCGCGAGGAGAGGGAGTGCCTCGAGGCCGAGGCTGCCAATGAGGCCTACATGCAAGAGCTTCATTGGCAGCACCCGAAGCTCGTGGAGTCGGAGTGGATGATCTTTGCCAACGTCGGCGGCAAGGTTATCGTTATCTCCTCCTACGACAAGGTCGAAGGCGGTGAGGACGATGGCGCGGAGGGCAGCAAGGTGGGCGACAAGGACGAGGAGATCGACGTCAACGAGTGGAGGAGTGTCTTCCGCAACGACGAAGATGACGGCACCGGCCCGGACACAAATCGCAGCACACCGTACCTGACGAGGAAAGATTGGCTCAACCTCACATTCGATCGAAAGTAGTTTAGTTAAGGTTACTTTAGTTTAAATTTATGTTTTATGTTCGGGTTGTGCAAAATTATCTATGTTTATATTTGAATGCATGCTATTTTCGATTCAAATTGCTTTGAATTTGATTAAATTGAAGTTTACCTCGTTAAGGTTAGGGGGTCCGCTCCACTAAAGGTTTTACTCTATTAACTTATAGAGGACCCGCTAGAGATGCCCTGACGATCGGTTAACAGATTAATCAGTTGATGCATGTCTACCGGTCTGATTTCTTCTCTTCTCAACATCTTCTTGCACGCCAACTTTCCGTGCATGCGCATCCCTGATGCACCAACCCTCTGACAGACATTTCAGAGGAGTTTCTCTCCTCTTTCCAGATGCCTTCGTACTAGTACGTTCCTACTACTCCCAGTCCCATGGCGATGATTGTCGGTCATGGCGTCGCATACTCGCACCGCAGAAAGAAGAGATGAGCCAGATGTTGAAAGATTCCATCAGACGACTACAGGAGCATGCAAAGAAATTCTAGTATATATCTTTTGTTTTCCAGGAATTCGGAGACTAACCACAGAATTTTGTTAAACCAAGCAGAATACTTGCCATTTAATTAATTATAAGTACAAGGGAGTTGTCCACTTGATTACCAGAAAACCGGTGAAAACCATCGGAACCCACTAATCAGACACAGTACAAATACATGTAAAGAAATCATCGTCCTTCGAACAAAAAAAAGACATGGTCGAGGTTGCGCATTGACGACGTTGTCATCACTTTCATCGAGCAAGCAACTTCCACTCCTACCAAACGACCGCCAACAAAGTCCAAACAACAAAGGCCACGATCAATCACACGAAAAGCCATGCCAATAAACCAATCACATGCGTCGACGACAGTGCAACTCATATTATGATGGCAAGCTATGAAGGAGGAAATGCGCAAGGCTGGCACCAGGAAAGGTCACGTAACTGATCACCTGTCACCTAGATCGTCGCCACATGGACCCCGTTGCCGCAACTCCTGTTTCACAACAACAAACAACCGAGGCAATCTTAGCGCGCCTAGACACCGCCGTCACAACTCTGGTTTCACAATAACAAACAACTGAGGCAATCTTAGCCCGCCTAGACACCACTATCACAACTTCGACTTCACAACAAAAAACAACCGAGGCAATCTTAGCCCGTCCAAACACCGCCGTCACAACTTCGACATCACAACAACAAACAACTGAGGCAATCTTAGCCCACCCACACCCCACATCCACAACTTCAACCTCATAATGACAAACAACCGACTCAACCTTAGCACATGCTTATGTCGTATTCTGTTTTGCACGTATCTTATGTGGTGTTCTGTTCTAATGTCGTCTTTGTGGCTTTGCTACTCATTGGGACTTCTTGCATATTCATTGGGATCATCTTTGAGCCACTAGTTGTCATTTATACAAACCTACACATCTCATTCTTAGCCCATGCATTTATGGAGATTGTGATTCGTGTAGCATTAAACATCTGGAAGGAACACAATGATTTCATTTTCAAGGCCAAGATCCATCTTCCCTGCGCTGTAAAGTCTAGGTACAAAGTGGCCTTTAACTTCATAGATTTTCCATCAAACCAAGCCCAGTTCAATTCCTGATCGATTCGTTGTTGCAGCTTGTTTGTCTAATTCTTTGCAATTTTTCTTTTCCTTTTCATGACCGCTTCAATATTGTGAAGCCACCTTTCTCACTCTATAAAGTAGGGGACCTACATCGTATTACGAAGAAAGAGTTAATTATTAAACATATACATTAATGTAGAACCCTCTTCTAAGATTTTTTTTCAAAAACTCAAATGGACACAAAGGCATATAAAGATATGGTGCATCTAAGTGGCACAAATTTGCATTACAATGTTGTCAGTATTTGATTTTGTTTTTCTTAGATTTAGATAGAATACAGTTTTGTAAAATATCTCCAACTATTCTTTTAAAAAGCATAAATTTCAAGAGTTATACTTTTGGAATGATGTATTTGTAAACATAGATTCTTTATATGCACAAAAGTGCACTTTTGATTATGATACTGCCAACACACTATATGAATAATATCGTTAGACACAAGAAAAATAAATAGTACAATTGGCATTGTATGTAAAGACAATTTTCTAAGTATTTAAGATTTAGTGATAAATTGAGTGTTAATTAAGTAAAAATGTTTACTATAAACATGTGATGGTTGTTTGTTATTAGTCATCCTGGACCACTACACAATAATACTAACCGGGCATAAGTTCAAGATAATTTTTGTAACTCATAATTGATTAAACTTGAATTTATGTTTTATCTCATATGTTGTTGAGTTCCAACTTTTGTTTTACTATAAAAAAATTCACCGTTGAGTCTATTCAATTTCTCAATGAAGCACATAATTAAACACAAATAATACAATATGTGTTCTTTGGTAATAAATAAAACAAAAAAATATAAATGTAAGGAAAATATAATCAAAACATGCATTCTGAGTGATTAAAGAAATATATGAGTAAACTTAGTTATTTACCTGTGCAAATTTAGTATGTTGAGATTTTCGCCCACTTTATTTATGCATTTTCTATTGGTTCTCTCATATGTCTAACCAACTAATGGCATGTATTGGTTAGATTTGATAATTTTTTATGTTAATGGTTTCTTTTGCTTTTGTGTTGCCTCATAAATTTTCTCGGTGATTTTATCTTCCCAGCACACTCAACCATTATCACCATAAAGTTCGGGATAAAGTGAAGAAGATTGGTGTGTGTATTTTGATATATTAAACGGAGTATCCGAAAAATGATCCCACGTGAAGAAGCCGTCACACCCATTTCACCTCCAAGATTTAATTAATTCACAACTCCAATCATCATCTACACTGCCAAGAAGCTCTCTATAAGGGGTGATACGAGAAAGTAGAAGGGGAGGGATGCCACCATGCTAGTTTGGCCATCGGGTTGACTCATTCGTCTCCATCTCTCGCATTCTCTTCCTCTGTCCTTTGCAATTCATTTGTATTTGTGTCTTGAGTGAAATACTTGGTTGAGTAATTGTGTGTTGTAGGTACTGGATGAGGCATTATGCAATTCATTTGTATTTGTGTCTTGAGTGAAATACTTCGTTGAGTAATTGTGTGTTGTAGGTACTGGATGAGGCATTATCCAATTCATTTGTATTTGTGTCTTGAGTGAAATACTTGGTTGAGTAATTGTGTGTTGTAGGTACTGGATGAGGCATTATCCAATATTAGAATGTTGTCATCTACCTCTAGTATTGCTATCTTAGCGATAGGAGGTGTGTGGTCCACCGATTACATTATAGACTTGTAGCCCTAGAGATCGCAGATAAGCATATAATGAGTATATGTGATTCATTGGATCACAATATGTCATTTGTAATCGCACGAATGATAATAACAAGGGTGACACTAGCGTCGGGCGGCCGGTGCCAGATTCTGCGGGTCGCTCATAAACCGCCAGATAGGGGGTCGCGGGACCATTCGATGTTATGCCCTGCCCTGTCGACCTCCGTTGCCCACCCCACCGCAGGTCGTAGCACCGCCACACCCTGCCCCCGTCGACCTCCGTTGGCATCTGTGGTCGTTCCCCACAACATGGGTGCCAATGCTTGCATCTGTCGCCGTCGCAAACCCGCTGGCTGGTTGTTCCAGCACAGATGATGCCCGATTGTAGCATATGCCCCTCCTCCTTGCAATTCCGTTCAATAGACGACGACAAATCGCAGCTCTCGACGGTGTAGGTTCTAGCATCCCGTGCTCCTGGTTCCAGCATCCCACACCACTGATTCCTTCATTCCATACATCGGTCACAGCTTTGCCTTGCTGGTTGTACCATGTCGTACTAGTGTTTCCAGCATCCTTGCTACCGGTTCCAGCAAAAACCCGTTGGTAACAAACTTTGACAGCACAACCAACTGATGGTTCAAGCATATGGCGATGCTGGTTCCAGCATTCCGCGTCGTCGATTATAGCATTCCGCATTGCTGGTTATAGCATCCCCGTTGCCGTTCAGGCTGGTTGTAGTGGGAGTATCATAAGTAGTATCATGCATGCCAACTAGACGTTTTAGATGTGGCACGCAATTAAATGAGAAAAGAGAGGATGTAGTATCATATCATGATACCGTATCATATTAAATGCTCCACTAGTTTGTGTCATGCATGGCAATTAATAAGGCAATCTAAGATACTCCCTCCGTTTCTTTTTAGTCTACATATAAGGTTTGGTCAAAGTCAAGCTTTGTAAAGTTTGACTAATTTTATATTAAAAAATATAAACATTGACAATTTGAAATCAATATTATCAGATACACCATGAAATGTATTTTCATACTATATAGTTTTAATATTGTAGATGTTCATATTTTTCTATATAAATTTGGTCAAACTTTGTGTAGTTTGATTTTGACCAAATCTTATATGCGGAAGAAACGGAGGGAGTACTAACTTATGATACTATGCATTACGGAGGTACTATCACGCACTAATATTATATGCATGATACTAATATATGATACTCCCCGTTACAACCAGCCTCACACTCGTGCATCCTCGGTCGCCGCGGTCACCCATCGTAACCGTCCCTAGCAAGTGGCCGCAGCAGTTGCAACATGCAGTCGTGTGGGTTGCCGCCCGTCCGAGAGATCGCATGCAATTGCCGCCCTGACCTGGGAGTTCGAGTCCCAGCGAGCACGCCGTGTTTTTTTAAGTTGCAGCGCTGCAGCACGGGGTGAGGTAAGGGGTAAGAGACGCGCCCTCTACATATACTTGCGGTTGCTGGGGTCTTACTGTATATACGAAAGTGGGTATAGTTTGCAAAAAGGTGCCACCATGCTAGTTTGACCATCGGGTTGGCTCTGTGGTTTCCACCTCTAGCATCTTGCGTTTATAACCATGCCTCGTCTTCCTCCGTCCTTTGTACCTCATTTGTATTTGTGTCTTGAGAGAAATACTTGGTTGAGTAATTGTGGATTGTAGGTACTGGATAGTCGACACGGGGGGCGATCTGCAGCCGCCGGCCCAAAGGCCTCCTCCCTCGTCCTCTCTCCCCTGCCGCCGCCGGAGGCCACGCCCGTAGCCTGGCCAGTGATGGCGGCGGCGGGGCTCTTCCCCTCGCATGGTGGCTGCGTCTTCCCCTGGCGGCGGCGGCACACGGAACTGCGGGGCATCGGCGGCGTGAAGCGGCGGGTTCCCGGCGGCGAGTGTGACAGCGGGGTCAGCGCAGGCGCGATACCGCGACAGAGGAGCCCCTATGGCGGCGGCCCAGATCACGGATCTCGCTGTACCCAGATGGGCTTCGGCGGGCCGGCCGATTTGGTGAGCGTCTACGGGCGGGCATGGGGGGCCTGGCGACGCCGGCCTAGGCACCATGGTGGTGCCATGGCCGGTCAGGCGGCGGCGGCCTGGATTCTCCATCCAGTCCCCGGGAGCGATGGCGGCGGTCCATGTACAAGTTGCTTGATGGAGGTCCTCTATTCAGATCCAGGTGAAAACCTGGCCAAGGCCAGCGGTGATGGCGCTGTGAGGCGGCGTTTCCTTCTTGAAGGCATCGCCAAGGAGAAGTTCAAGACAACTATCTGCTACATCTGGGGGAAACCCTAGATCAGTAGATCGGATGACAGCGACGCTCTTTTGTCGTTTCCCCCTTGAGGGCGTCATTCTTGGAGGTGTGCACGGGCTTGAGGGACCAGTGGATCGCATCTTTGGTGGAGCGGTGCTTCATCCTACACATTGATGGTGACGGATGTCGACAGCGTGGCGCAGTGCAGATTCGGCGTCCGATGTGCGAGAATGGACTCGCACAAGAGGAGGACGCTGTCTGGCGTCGTGGTGGCGTCGATGGCAGAGAGACCTGGCATGGTAGATGCAACAGTACAACTCTGAAGATGGTTTGGTGGCAAGTGGCTGCAGCGGCCTCAAACCCGGCAGGCGTCCTGGTTGAGGAGTGCATCGGACTGGTAGGTGCCCCATACCCGGCAGGCATCCTGGTTGGGACCTCAAGTCGTAGATGTTTAGGTTTGGCTGCGAGGTCTATTTGATATTAGGCCCAGACTATCATGTTGGAAATATGCCCTAGAGGCAATAATAAAAGGATTATTATTATATTTCCTTGTTCATGATAATTGTCTTTTATTCATGCTATAATTGTGTTATCCGGAAATCGTAATACATGTGTGAATACTTAGACACCAACATGTCCCTAGTAAGCCTCTAGTTGACTAGCTCGTTGATCAACAGATAGTCATGGTTTCCTGACTATGGACATTGGAAGTCATTGATAACGAGATCACATCATTAGGAGAATGATGTGATGGACAAGACCCAATCCTAAACATAGCACAAGATCGTATAGTTCGTTTGCTAGAGTTTTCCAATGTCAAGTATCTTTTCCTTAGACCATGAGATCGTGTAACTCCCGGATACCGTAGGAGTGCTTTGGGTGTACCAAACGTCACAACGTAACTGGGTGACTATAAAGGTGTACTACGGGTATCTCCAAAAGTGTCTGTTGGGTTGACACAGATCAAGACTGGGATTTGTCACTCCGTATGACGGAGAGGTATCACTGGGCCCACTCGGTAATGCATCATCATAATAAGCTAAAAGTGACCAAGTGTCTGGTCACGGGATCATGCATTACGGTACGAGTAAAGTGACTTGCCGGTAACAAGATTGAACGAGGTATTGGGATACCGACGATCGAATCTCGGGCAAGTAACATACCGATTGACGAAGGGAATTGTATACGGGGTTGCTTGAATCCTCGACATCGTGGTTCATCCGATGAGATCATCGAGGAGCATGTGGGAGCCAACATGGGTATCCAGATCCTGTTGTTGGTTATTGACCGGAGAGCAATCTCGGTCATGTCTACATGTCTCCCGAACCCATAGGGTCTGCACACTTAAGGTTCGGTGACGCTAGGGTTGTAGGGATATGTATATGACGTAACCCGAAAGTTGTTTGGAGTCCCAGATGAGATCCCGGACGTCACGAGGAGTTTCAGAATGGTCCGGAGGTAAAGAATTATATATAGGAAGTGCTATTTCGGCCATCGGGACAAGTTTCGGGGTCACCGGTATTGTACCGGGACCACCGGAAGGGTCCCGGGGGTCCACCGGGTGGGGCCACCTATCCCGGAGGGCCCCATGGGCTAAAGTGGGAAGGGATCCATCCCAAAGTGGGCTGGGCGCCACTTTCCCCTAGGGCCCATGCGCCTAGGGTAGGGGAAACCCTAAAGGGGGGCGCCCCCTTGCTTGGGGGGCAAGCCCCCCACCCCTTGGCCGCCGCCCCCCTAGGAGATTGCATCTCCTAGGGACGCTGCCCCCCTAGGCTCCCTATATATAGTGGGGGAAGGAGGGCCTCTCACCCCACGCCTTTGGTGCCCCTTCTCCCTCTCCAACACCTCCTCCTCCTCCATAGAGCTTGGCGAAGCCTTGACGGAGTACTGCAGCTCCACCACCACCACGCCGTCGTGCTGCTGCTGGAGCCATCTTCCTCAACCTCTCCTTCCCCTTGCTAGATCAAGAAGGAGGAGACGTCACGCTGACCGTACGTGTGTTGAACGCGGAGGTGCCGTTCGTTCGGCGCTAGGATCTCCGGTGATTTGGATCACGTCGAGTACGGCTTCCTCATCCCCGTTCTTTGAACGCTTCCGCGCGTGAACTACAAAGGTATGTAGATGCAATCCAATCACTCGTTGCTAGATGAACTCCTAGATGGATCTTGGTGAAACCGTAGGAAAATTTTTGTTTTCTGCAACGTTCCCCAACAGTGGCATCATGAGCTAGGTCTATGCGTAGTTCCTTTTGCACGAGTAGAACACAATTTGTTGTGGGCGTGGATGTTGTCAACTTTCTTGCCGCTACTAGTCTTATTTTGCTTCAACGGTATTGTGGGATGAAGCAGCCCGGACCAACCTTACACGTACGCTTACGTGAGACCGGTTCCACCGACTGACATGCACTAGTTGCATAAGGTGGCTGGCGGGTGTCTGTCTCTCCCACTTTAGTTGGAGCGGATTTTATGAAAAGGATCCTTATGAAGGGTAAATAGAAGTTGACAAATCACGTTGTGGCTTTCACGTAGGTAAGAAAACGTTCTTGCTAGAACCCTATTTCAGCCACGTAAAACTTGCAACAACAATTAGAGGACGTCTAACTTGTTTTTGCAGCAAGTGCTTTGTGATATGATATGGCCAAAGTTGTGATGAATGATGAATGATATATATGTGATGTATGAGATGTTCATGCTATTGTAATAGGAATCACGACTTGCATGTCGATGAGTATGACAACCGGCAGGAGCCATAGGAGTTGTCTTTATTTTTTGTATGACCTGCGTGTCATTGAGAAACACCATGTAAATTACTTTACTTTATTGCTAAACGTGTTAGCCATGGTAGTAGAAGTAATAGTTGGCGAGCAACTTCATGGAGACACGATGATGGAGATCATGGTGTCATGCTGGTGACAAGATGATCATGGAGCCCCAAGATGGAGATCAAAGGAGCTATGTGATATTGGCCATATCATGTCACTATTATTATTTGATTGCATGTGATGTTTATCATGTTTCTGCATCTTGTTTACTTAGAACGACGGTAGTAAATAAGATGATCCCTCATAATAATTTCAAGAAAGTGTTCCCCCTAACTGTGCACCGTTGCGACAGTTCGTTGTTTCGAAGCACCACGTGATGATCGGGTGTTAGATTCCAACGTTCACATACAACGGGTATAAGACAGATTTACACATGCAAACACTTAGGTTGACTTGACAAGCCTAGCATATACAGACATGGCCTCGGAACATAGAAGACCGAAAGGTCGAGCATGAGTCGTATAGAAGATGCGATCAACATGAAGATGTTCACCGATGTTGACTAGTCCGTCTCACGTGATGATCGGACACGGCCTAGTTAACTCGGATCATGTTACTTAGATTACTGGAGGGATGTCTATCTAAGTTGGAGTTCATTGAATAATTTGATTAGATGAACTTAATTTTCATGAACTTAGTCTAAATTTTTTACAATATGTCTTGTAGATCAAATGGCCAACGTAGTCCTCAACTTCAACGCGTTCCTAGAGAAAACCAAGCTGAAAGACGATGGCAGCAACTACATGGACTGGGTCCGGAACCTGAGGATCATCCTCATAGCTGCCAAGAAAGATTATGTCCTACAAGCACCGCTAGGTGACGCACTTGTTCTCCCTGCAGAACAAGACGTTATGAACGCTTGGCAGGCACGTACCGGTGACTACTCCCTCGTTAAGTGCGGCATGCTTTGCAGCTTAGAGCCGGGGCTCCAAAAGCGTTTTAAGAGACACGGAGCATATGAGATGTTCGAAGAGCTGAAAATGGTTTTCCAAGCTCATGCCCGGGTCGAGAGATATCAAGTCTCCGACAAGTTCTTCAGCTGTAAGATGGAGGAAAATAGTTCTGTCAGTGAGCACATACTCACTATGTCTGGGTTGCATAACCGCTTGACTCAGCTGGGAGTTAATCTCCCGGATGACGCGGTCATTGACAGAATCCTTCAGTCGCTTCCACCGAGCTACAAGAGCTTTGTGATGAACTTCAATATGCAGGCGATGAAAAAGACCATTCCTGAAGTATTTGCAAAGCTGAAATCAGTAAAGGTAGAAGTCAAAAAGGAACATCAAGTGTTGACGGTGAATAAAACCACTAAGTTCAAGAAGGGCAAGGGTAAGAAAGCCTTCAAGAAGGACGGCAAGGGAGTTGCCGCGCCCGGCAAGCAAGCTGCCGGGAAGAAGCCAAAGAATGGACCCAATCCCGAGACTGAGTGCTTTTATTGCAAGGGAAGTGGTCACTGGAAGCGGAACTGCCCCAAATACTTAGCGAACAAGAAGGCCGGCATCACGAAAGGTATATGTGATATACATGTATTTGATGTGTACCTTACCAGTACTCGTAGTAGCTCCTGGTTATTTGATACCGGTGCGGTTGCTCACATTTGTAACTCAAAACAGGAGCTGCCGAATAAGCGGAGACTGGCGAAGGACGAGGTGACGATGCGCGTCGGGAATGGTTCCAAGGTCAATGTGATCGCCGTCGGCACGCTACCTCTACATTTACCTTCGGGATTAGTTTTAAACCTTAATAATTGTTATTTAGTGCCAGCTTTGAGCATGAATATTGTATCAGGATCTCGTTTAATTCGAGATGGCTACTCATTTAAATCCGAGAATAATAGTTGTTCTATTTATATGAGAGATATGTTTTATGGTCATGCTTCGATGGTGAATGGTTTATTCTTAATGAATCTCGAGCGTAATGCTACACATATTCATAGTGTGAGTACCAAAAGATATAAGATTGATAATGATAGTCCCACATACTTGTGGCACTGCCGCCTTGGTCACATAGGTGTCAAACGCATGAAGAAGCTCCATGCTGATGGACTTTTAGAGTCTCTTGATTACGAATCATTTGACACGTGCGAACCATGCCTCATGGGTAAAATGACCAAGACTCCATTCTCAGGAACAATGGAGCGAGCAACCAACTTATTGGAAATCAAACATACTGATGTGTGCGGTCCAATGAGTGTTGAGGCTCGCGGTGGCTATCGTTATGTTCTCACCCTCACTGATGACTTGAGTAGATATGGGTATGTCTACTTAATGAAACACAAGTCTGAGACCTTTGAAAAGTTCAAGGAATTTCAGATTGAGGTTGAGAATCAACGTGATAGGAAAATCAAGTTCCTGCGATCAGATCGTGGAGGAGAATACTTGAGTCACGAGTTTGGCACACACTTAAGAAAATGTGGAATAGTTTCACAACTCACGCCGCCTGGAACACCTCAGCGTAATGGTGTGTCCGAACGTCGTAATCGCACTCTATTAGATATGGTGCGATCTATGATGTCTCTTACCGATTTACTGCTATCTTTTCGGGGCTATGCTTTAGAGACTGCCGCATTCACTTTAAATAGGGCTCCGTCGAAATCCGTTGAGACGACACCGTATGAATTATGGTTTGGGAAGAAACCTAAGCTGTCGTTTCTAAAAGTTTGGGGATGCGATGCTTATGTCAAGAAACTTCAACCTGAAAAGCTCGAACCCAAGTCGGAAAAATGCGTCTTCATAGGATACCCTAAAGAAACTATTGGGTATACCTTCTACCTCAGATCCGAAGGCAAGATCTTTGTTGCCAAGAATGGGTCCTTTCTAGAGAAAGAGTTTCTCTCGAAAGAAGTAAGTGGGACGAAAGTAGACCTTGATGAAGTATTACCTCATGAACCGGAAAATGGCGCAACTCAAGAAAATGTTTCTGAGGTGCCTGCACCGACAAGAGAGGAAGTTAATGATGATGATCAAGATACTTCTAATCAAGCTCCTACTGAAATTCGAAGGTCCACAAGGACACGTTCCGCACCAGAGTGGTACGGCAACCCTGTCTTGGAAATCATGTTGTTAGACAACGGTGAACCTTCTAACTATGAAGAAGCAATGGCGGGCCCGGATTCTGACAAATGGCTAGAAGCCATGAAATCCGAGATAGGATCCATGTATGAAAACAAAGTATGGACTTTGACTGACTTGCCCGTAGAGCGGCGAGCCATAGAAAATAAATAGGTCTTTAAGAAGAAGACAGACGCGGATGGTAATGTGACCATCTATAAAGCTCGGCTTGTCGCTAAGGGTTATCGACAAGTTCAAGGGGTTGACTACGATAAGACTTTCTCACCGGTAGCAAAGCTGAAGTCCGTCCGAATCATGTTAGCAATTGCCGCATTCTATGATCATGAAATATGGCAAATGGGCGTCAAAACGGCATTCCTTAATGGTTTCCTTAAGGAAGAATTGTATATGATGCAGCCGGAAGGTTTTGTCGATCCTAAGTATGCTGACAAGGTGTGCAAGCTCCAACGCTCGATTTATGGGCTGGTGCAAGCATCTCGGAGTTGGAACATTCGCTTTGATGAGATGATCAAAGCGTTTGGGTTTATGCAGACTTATGGAGAAGTCTGCGTTTACAAGAAGGTGAGTGGGAGCTCTGTAGCATTTCTCATATTATATGTAGATGACATACTTTTGATGGGAAATGATATAGAGCTTTTGGACAGCATTAAGGCCTACTTGAATAAGAGTTTTTCAATGAAGGACCTTGGAGAAGCTGCTTATATATTAGGCATCAAGATCTACAGAGATAGATCAAGACGCCTCATAGGTCTTTCACAAAGCACATACCTTGATAAGATATTGAAGAAGTTCAGTATGGATCAGTCTAAGAAGGGGTTCTTGCCTGTGTTGCAAGGTGTGAAATTGAGCTCAGCTCAATATCCGACCACGGCAGAAGATATAGAAGAGATGAGTGTCATCCCCTATGCCTCAGCCATAGGTTCTATTATATATGCTATGTTGTGTACCAGACCCGATGTAAACCTTGCCGTGAGTTTGGTAGGAAGGTATCAAAGTAATCCCGGCAAGGAACACTGGACAGCGGTCAAGAATATCCTGAAGTACCTGAAAAGGACTAAGGAAATGTTTCTCGTTTATGGAGGTGACGAAGAGCTCGTCGTAAACGGTTACGTCGACGCTAGCTTCGACACAGATCTGGATGACTCTAAGTCACAAACCGGATACGTGTATATTTTGAATGGTGGGGCAGTAAGCTGGTGTAGTTGCAAGCAGAGCGTCGTGGCGGGATCTACATGTGAAGCGGAGTACATGGCAGCCCCGGAGGCAGCGCATGAAGCAATTTGGGTGAAGGAGTTTATCACCGACCTAGGAGTCATACCCAATGCGTCGGGGCCGATCAAGCTCTTCTGTGACAACACTGGAGCTATTGCTCTTGCCAAGGAGCCCAGGTTTCACAAAAAGACAAGGCACATCAAGCGTCGCTTCAACTCCATTCGTGAAAATGTTCAAGATGGAGACATAGATATTTGTAAAGTACATATGGACCTGAATGTAGCAGATCCGTTGACTAAATCTCTCCCTAGAGCAAAACATGATCAACACCAGAATTCCATGGGTGTTCGATTCATCACAATGTAACTAAATTATTGACTCTAGTGCAAGTGGGAGACTGTTGGAAATATGCCTAGAGGCAATAATAAAAGGATTATTATTATATTTCCTTGTTCATGATAATTGTCTTTTATTCATGCTATAATTGTGTTATCCGGAAATCGTAATACATGTGTAAATACTTAGACACCAACATGTCCCTAGTAAGCCTCTAGTTGACTCTCGTTGATCAACAGATAGTCATGGTTTCCTGACTATGGACATTGGATGTCATTGATAACGAGATCACATCATTAGGAGAATGATGTGATGGACAAGACCCAATCCTAAACATAGCACAAGATCGTATAATTCGTTTGCTAGAGTTTTCCAATGTCAAGTATCTTTTCCTTAGACCATGAGATCGTGTAACTCCCGGATACCGTAGGAGTGCTTTGGGTGTACCAAACGTCACAACGTAACTGGGTGACTATAAAGGTGTACTACGGGTATCTCCGAAAGTGTCTGTTGGGTTGACACGAATCTAGACTGGGATTTGTCACTCCGTATGACGGAGAGGTATCACTGGGCCCACTCGGTAATGCATCATCATAATGAGCTCAAAGTGACCAAGTGTCTGGTCACGGGATCATGCATTACGGTACGAGTAAAGTGATTTGCCGGTAACGAGATTGAACGAGGTATTGGGATACCGACGATCGAATCTCGGGCAAGTAACATACCGATTGACGAAGGGAATTGTATACGGGGTTGCTTGAATCCTCGACATTGTGGTTCATCCGATGAGATCATCGAGGAGCATGTGAGAGCCAACATGGGTATCCAGATCCCGCTGTTGGTTATTGACCGGAGAGCAATCTCGGTCATGTCTACATGTCTCCCGAACCCGTAGGGTCTGCACACTTAAGGTTCGGTGACGCTAGGGTTGTAGGGATATGTATATGCAGTAACACGAAAGTTGTTCGGAGTCCCGGATGAGATCCCGGACGTCACGAGGAGTTTCGGAATGGTCCGAAGGTAAAGAATTATATATACGAAGTGCTATTTCGGCCATCGAGACAAGTTTCGGGGTCAGCGGTATTGTACCGGGACCACCGGAAGGGTCCCGGGGGTCCACCGGGTGGGGCCACCTATCCCGGAGGGCCCCATGGGCTAAAGTGGGAAGGGATCCAGCCTAAAGTGGGCTGGGGCGCCACTTTCCCCTAGGGCCCATGCGCCTAGGGTAGGAGAAACCCTAAAGGGGGGCGCCCCCTTGCTTGGGGGGCAAGCCCCCCACTCCTTGGCCGCCGCCCCCCCCTAGGAGATTGCATCTCCTAGGGCCGCCCCCCCCCCCTAGGCTCCCTATATATAGTGGGGGGAAGTAGGGCCTCTCACCCCACGCCTTTGGTGCCTCCCTCTCCCTCTCCAACACCTCCTCCTCCTCCATAGAGCTTGGCGAAGCCCTGACGGAGTACTACAGCTCCACCACCACCACGCCGTCGTGCTGCTCCTGGAGCCATCTTCCTCAACCTCTCCTTCCCCCTTGCTGGATCAAGAAGGAGGAGACGTCACGCTGACCGTACGTGTGTTGAACGCGGAGGTGCCGTCCGTTCGACGCTAGGATCTCCGGTGATTTGGATCACGTCAAGTACGGCTTCCTCATCCCCGTTCTTTGAATGCTTCCGCGCATGAACTACAAAGGTATGTGGATGCAATCCGATCACTCGTTGCTAGATGAACTCCTAGATGGATCTTGGTGAAACCGTAGGAAAATTTTTGTTTTCTGCAACGTTCCCCAATATATCAGCATCCCTTCATCAACTGGATAGGAATAGCGACAAGTGTTGTCTAGACGGTGGCTTTAGTCTTACTGTTGTATGATTTTGTAAAGTCTTATGTGAATAATTAATAAAGTGGCTGCGTGCATCGTCCAGATGCAGAGGCCGGAGGTCCTCCTCCATTTCGAAAAAAGAAGTTACTGGATAGTCCATTATACAATATTTGAATGCAGTCGTTTACCTCTGGTTTTCTACCTTAGCAATTTGGAGGTGTGTGATGCACTTATTAGTTTAAAGACTTCTAGCCCTAGAGATCGCAACTAAGTAGATAGATCAGTTTGTGAATCTTTGGACCAAATATGTTTTTCTGATCGCTCAAATGATAATAACAATAGGTTGGTACGGTGCATATGGTGGGAGTGACACTTGTTAGAAGTATAGTTGTGTAGAGGTAAGGAATTAGAGATAAAAGAGTCTCCAAGTCTCACCTCACGATGTACTCTATGTAATCCCCCATGAGGGTCACAACACAATACAATAGAAATATATTAGCCATCCTAGTATTTCCTATGGGTAAACATAGGTAATCACCTATCTGCCTAACCAATAAAGGTTGTGCATGACAACGGCGACATCGCCATTAGTGGCGGGTTTGGGGTCATGCGAGTTTCTAATTCAGCTCCGATCAGGTCGAGACGTTGCGATCGACCCTGGTGTCGGTGCCGTGTCACGCTACAACGGTACAAAAGACTTTTCTCGGAGGTGAAAGAAGAGACCTTTGAGCAGCTACCTAGTGACAAGTGACAACTACAAGGGAGGGCCTGGTGGTTGGGTCGGCATCATGCGGGTTGTGCCCTCCGGACAGATCTGATCTGGCCGGTGCGGCCTGCTCCATGTGCGGCGGCTCAGATCGGCGGCGACCCGTGCACACAATACGTGATGGAGGTTCTTCGAGCGGATCCGGGTGAAAACCTTGTGCTCGGCTTGATGCCAAGACCGGTGTTGGTGGCACCCTGTGGTGTCATTACCTTCTTGAAGGCATCGCCGTGGAGAAGCTCTAGACCTCTATCCGCTACCTCCGGGGGAAACCCTAAATCAGTTGATCGGATGACGGCGGCGCGTTGGTGTCGTTTCCTCCTTGGGGGTGTCATTCTTGGAGGCGTACACGGGTTCGAGGGACCAGCGGGCGCCTTTTTTGGTGGAGCGTTACTTCATCCTTCACATTGATGACGGCGGATCTCGGCGGCATGGTGCAGTGGAGACTCGACGCCCGATGCGCGGTGATGGACTCGCACAGGTGGAGGTAGTTGTCTGGCGTCAAGGTGGCGTCGACGGCGGAGTGGCCTGACAAGGTAGAAGCCTCAATATCTGCTCTGAAGACGGACTTGTGGAAGATGGCGGCGACGACACATGTGAGTGCGTCAGACCAGTTTATGCCCCAGACCCGGTATGTGGCTCGGCTGGGGCTTCTTGCTTTTAATGATAGGCTTAGGTGAGTAGACCGGGTATTTGGCCCAGGTAGCACCCCTTCATCATATGGATAGGAGTAGTGGCATATGTTACCAAGATGGCAGATTCAAGCATTTTGTTGTAATACTTTGTAAGGTCCTCGTGAATAATCAATAAAGTGGCCGTATGCATCTCCCAGATGCAGAGGCCGGGGGTCATCCTCCTTTTCAAAAAAAAAGTGACAACTACAATGGTGACATCCACACATGGAAATGGAAGGTAAGTCGCAGAGTCTTTTTCAGCACAAATAGTCAATAATTTGTTGAAAAGAAACTGGACGGTGATTGATTGCCCAAAAATGAAGAAAAATATTGACGCTGGCAACCGGAAGTCGGCGGATCAAGTGTTTGCTTCACTGAACTGAACTTCAGAAGTGTGCTGCAGAAGCCAGTTAGTTTAGTTAATTACAGGTACTACCGTGTACCAAACGTCAATACGTTAATCTTCAGCTAATGAACTGCGAAAACGAAAGCAGCAGCTAGTTAATGTCAGTATACATCGATGATGGATCACTTAGAAAGGAAAGTAAGTACGTAAAGGGGGTAGTGACAAGTGTGTCAAGACTGTCCAGTAACCTCCCAATCATCTCATCTGTGGATATACTACTGACTGTCTGGTGATTTACAATACAGCACAGGAACCGCTGTAAGCCTGTTGCTTCACTACTGCTGGATCATCCTTGTTGAAGCAGCAAGCAAGGTCCCTTTCCGAATCATTTCATTTTCATCCATGATTCAACTCCCTGCCTGCCTGCCTGAAATCATGCATGCGGCTTACTTACTGTAGGCAGGAGGAGTTTGGAGCTGGCGTTTTGCAAGATGCGGTGGAAAGAGCAGGATGTATTCCTGTATGTATGTATGTAGCGTGTGCATGAAGATGTGCAGACGTCGCAGGTGTCTCTTATCTTCACTTCTTCCCTCACAAACAACATGATCTCCTCTACCTTTTGCCTTATTCAGTACGTATGATGATGTACAACATACCCTTGGATAAAAACGGTGGGGATGCCTTCCCTGAATCCTCACAAACAGATTACAACAGTTGATGTAAACATGAAACGGAAAGAAAATGTTTTTGTGCAAGTCTTATTCAGTATCTGTCAGTCAGTCTTTCTGGTTTTAACTACCTGACGATTGACATGGAACAAGAACAACAAAGAGGTAGTAAAGTCAGAAAAAAAAATACATGGAGGTGACTGCACATCACACCACACGTTGTTGTCATGTGACGATCGGTTCAAAGATTTTATCAGCTGATGCATGTCGACCGGTCTGATTTCTTCTCTTCTCAACATCTTGTTGCACACCAACTTTCTGTGCACGCGCATCCCTGATGCACCAACTCTCTCACAGGCATTTCCGAGGAGTTTCTCTCCCCTTTCCAGATGCCTTCATACTACGTTCCTACTACAGTACTTCTCATGGTGGAGATTGTCGGTTATGGCGTCGCATCGCAAAAAGAAGAGATGGAGACACATGTTGAAAGATTCCGTAAGACGACTGCAGGAACATGCAAAGATATTCTAGTATATGTATTTTGTTTTGCGGGAATTCGTAGACTAACCACTGAACTTTGTTAAACAAAGAAAAATATTTGTCATTTAATTAATTAAGTATAAGGGAGTTATCCACTTACCAGAAAACTCGTGAAAACCATCAGAACCCCCTAATAAGATGCACAACAAATACATGTAAAGAAAATATCGTCCTTCGAACAAAAATAACATGGTCTAGGTTGCACATTGACGACATCGTCATCACTTTCATCGAGCGAGCGACTTCGACTCCTACCAAATGACCGTCGACAATTTCCACACACCAACGGTCACGATCAATCACACGAAAAGCCATGCCAATAACCCAACCACACATGTCGACGGCAGTGCAACTCCTATTCTGATGGCAAGCTATGAAGGAGGGATGCGCAAGGCTGGTGCCATGAAAGGTCACGGAACTGATCACATGTCACCTAGATCATTGCCACATGGACGCCGCAACTCTGGCTTCACAACAACAAACAATCGAGGCAATCTTAATTAGCCCAGCCAGACACCGCCGCAACAACTTTGGCTTCACAACAACAATCAACCAAGGCAATCTTAATTAGCACGCCCAGAGACACCGCCGCCACAACTTCGAATTCACAGCAACAAACAATCGAGTCCACCTTAGCCCACCCAGACCCCACAGCCACAACTTTGATTTCATAACAACAAACAATCGAGGCAACCTTAGCACATGCCTATGTGGTATTCTCTCTTGCACGTGTCATATATGGTATTCTGTTCTAATGTCTTCTTATGCGGCTTCGCTGCTCATTTTTTGGAGTTTTTGCATATTCATTGGGATCATTTTTTTAGCCACTAGTTGTCATTTATACAGACCTACACATCTCATTCTTAGCCCATGCTTTTATGGAGATAGTGATTCCTGTAGCATTAAACATCTGGAAGAAACGCAATGATTTCATTTTCAAGGCCTAGATACATCTTCCCTGCACTGTAAAGTCTAGTTACAAACTGATATTTAACTTCACAGATTCCCCGTCAGACCAAGCCTACTTCAATTCCTGATTGATTCGTTGTTGCAGTTTTTTTGTCTAATTCTTTCAAAAAAAAAATCCTTTACGTGACCGCTACAATATTGTGAAGCCACCTTTCTTACTCTATAAAGTAGGGGATCCACATTATATTACAAACAAAAACGTAATTATTGACATATACATTAATGTAGAACCCTCTAGTTAGATTTTTCTTCAAAAACTCGAATGGACACAAAAACATATAAAGATATGGTGCATCTAAGTGGCACAAATTTGCATTACAATGTTGTCAACTTTTTTTAAAAAATCTTACCTTTAAATGGAATTAATTTTAGCAAAATATCTCCAACTATTTTTTAAATAGCATAACTTTCAAGAGTTCTACTTTTGGAATGATGTATTTGTAAACATAGATTATCTATATGCACAAAAATGAACTACCAACATACTATATGAATAATATTACTGAACACCACAAAAACTAATAGTAGTTGGCATTTTTTATACAGATAATTTTTTAAAAGTATATAAGATTTAATGATAAATTGAATATTAAACAAGTAAAAATGTTTAGTATAAACATGTGATGGTCGTTTGTTATTAGTCGTCCTGGCCCACTACACAATAATATTAAACTTGCATAAGTTTTAAATGATTTTTAATCAAATCTGATTCAACTTTAATTTATGTTTTATCTTTTATGTTGTTGACTTACTAATTTTGCCTAATTATAAAAAAATTAGTCCGTGGTTTAGGTGGGTGATTCAAAACCAAACAATTTGAAATATATTCATTTTTTAGTTTATGAGTTATGAATGATGTGAGGGAATTTGGTAGACTGGGAAAAAACAAGACGTAGATTTGTTCCAGAGTGACATCATAACAAACGAATAATGCAATAACAGATGAGCTGAAGTTGAGTACCTCGTGATACAGACATTTGTCGGCCGTGCTAATGCACGGGTATTTAACTACTATTTGTTGTTACCTTTTGCTTCAGCACTAGATCATCCTTAGACTTCAAGCGGGATTATTTCTTAATCATGGCGTCCAGGATACTCGTACCTACCTGAAATCATGTGACTTATATTTACTGTAGATAGGTGTGGATGTACGGTGTACCACATACATGTCCATAGAAATGACATACAACACCGACTAATTTGTGAGCTTACCGACGAACTAAAAATAAGTTCAAATGACTTTGAAGCATTTTGCAAGATGCTAATACAGTGGTGTGAGCATGGGTTGTGCCTGGGTACGATGAATGCGGATTGCCCACCAAATAGTCTTTTTGTTTTTATTACCTGACCGATCGATTGACATGTGACAAAGAGCTAAAGTAAAACATGGAGATGACTGCACATCACAGGTTATAGTCATGTGACAATCGGTTAAAAGAGATCTCAATTGATGCATCCGATCTGCATGCGTCGACCTGTCTCGGTCCGTTCCCCTTTCTATATGTTTCCTGGATAGCTCCTAATTAGCCCCTTAGGTGTCAGCTAAGATAACTGGCGCTCGCACATGGGATTATATGGCATGGCTAGCTGCATTTTGTTTTAAATTGATAACTGGTGGACCTGTGACCGTTGATTGTTGACTGACTGCCCGATGAACGTTGACCACCACAAAGAGTTGAATTTTAACACAAATCAGCAAAATGAAGAAAATTCATTTTTTCAACAATTAAATAAATTTTAAAAAAATTATGAAATTTGGAAAAAGTTCGCCAATACGAGAAAAGTTAACAAATTTTAAAGAAAACAAGACTTGTAAAGTTTGTAATTTGAAAAAAGTTCAAAAAATGGAAAATTCACAAATTTGAAAAAGTTCAAGACTAGGAAAGTTCATAATTTGAAAAAAGTATGAAGAAAACTAACAAATTTGAAAAAAAAAGTTCACACAAATTAAAAAAGTTCAGAATTTAATAAAAATACGGATTTGAAAAAAGTTCACAAAATTTTGGAGAAGGTTCACGAATATGTGAAAAGCTCAATTATTTGTTAAAAACGGAAAATGAAAAATAAAACGAAAAACGAAAAAGAATAAATAATAAGGAAATTGGAAACAAAATGAGAAAATGGCAAAACCTGTGTTGGGGAAAACTAGAAGAAAAACCGTCATAACAGTATGGGAAGGTTCCCTTTTTTCTGAGACAATCATGGGAAGGTTCCCCAAAATAAATGTGATAAAAGGTCCTATATGGGCCGGCCCATTGAGGGGTGTGCGCTGGTTTGCAGAAAGCATTCTAACCGGCACTCAAGGCGCCAAATAGGAGTTGGGTGTTTGATGCCTAAGTACCAAGGGCCGACTAGATTTTTTTTATAGGAACTAGTTTATCTCTTGAGCATGCATTCATAGTTCTTGTTGCGCACTCATGCGCACCCCGCTGGTGCACCAAACTCTGGCATTTCAGATGATCTGAGTCCCTTTTTCCGCATTCATGCTTCTTACACCCATAGTGGGTGGTTGTTGCTACGCATTGAAATTTTCGTAAGGTGGTCCTACTAACTAACTAAGGATGCCCCGCAAAAAAAACTTACTATGGATGCCATGCATAGATGCCCGTATTTGGAAGAAAAAAATACTGCATAGATGCCCTTAGATTGGCGGACCTCTTAAGGCTATGTTTGACAACAGTATTCTTGAAGTTTTGGGTGACTATTGTGGTTTCCTAGAAACCACAGTTCTAAATGGTCCACAGTTTCTTCAATATTGTGTTTTTCGAAGTAGTTGTTGTCACGTAATCTTTTTGCATCAGCAAATACAATATAGTTTGTAAAAAGAGCAGTTCCATAAACCATAGTATCTTCAATATTGTGATTTTTAAGTAATTTTTTAAGAAAAAGTAATTGACCTCACTTTAGTAAACCAAACTGAGAAAAACTGTGTCTTTCAGAAACTGTAGTATTCATTTATCGAATTCGGTGTTTTTAGCAAACTGTTAGCGTTCCGATCTACCTAGAGCCTTAGGAATTTTCAGTATTTCTATTTTAATCATGTGTAGTAATTTGTGATTTGTATAGTGACAAGTCTCAGGAGTATGGCGTTGCAGAGGCCGGGCTCCATGGAGCCCGTTTTGCAAAACATAAATCAAAATATACTTAAAAGTTTCAAAAAATGTCAAATCTTTTTCTATAAATACATATGCATGTTCTTCAGATATGTATAAAATTTCATCAACTAATTTAACTGCTTGCATGCTACACAAAAAAGACAAACATCAGTCCCAAAAACAAAAAAGGAAAAGGCATATTTTACTTCATGTATTTGTCTTTTTTGTATACATCACATAGTAACATATATGTTTCCACTAATGCAGAATCGGACAATAACACCGGTTCATAAGGCCCTTTAGTGCCGGTTCGGTAACCGGCACTAAAGTGTGGGCACTACAGCCCCCCCCCCTAGTACCGGTTCAGCACGAACCGGTGCTAAAGGGCAACCACGTGGCACGAGCCAGCTTCGGAGGCAGCCCTTTAGTACCGGTTGGTGACACCAACCGGTATTAAAAGGTTAGGGGGGGGGTGGGTTTATGATTTCTTTTTCATTTAATTTTGTGTTTTCCATTTAATTCTTTTTCATTTGCTAGTATTTTACGATACTACATATCGTACACGTTATGCATATATATAAATAAAAATTTTAGTAGAACCGATCATATATATATATATATATATATATATATATATATATATATATATATATATATATAGGGAAAATAGATTCTACCACCTAGTGGTAGTTACCACCTAAGAATCCACCATTGATTGGGCGTGCCTAGATCAAGCGTGCTATTTATCTAAGATATCCTATAGAATCGTAACGGGCTAGATGAGGTTCCACCCGACCCGTTTAGAATTGATATTAATTATTTTCATTAGTTTATTTGGTGGTTACCAGGTCCGTTTGGTCGTGAGCCTATCCAAAAATTTGAATGCAATCTTATTTATTCGTCTGGCATCCTTATCCACCTACTAACTAACCTTGTCTCAAAAAAAAAACCTACTAACTAACCTAGCATTTTTCTCTACGTAAAAATAGATTGGTTTGTATATTCTTGTTACCAACAACAAACAGATTTTTTCTCTATCCAGCGTTCTGCCTAGGAGACACTTCCATCACCAGCTGGAGACGGCGGTTCGGCGTCGTCGAGAGTATTCTTCTGCCACAGGCGACGCAGTGAAATAATGGCGACTGCCAGCAACTGCAGCCGATTGGGATTAGGATCATGGATGCATGTTGCGTATTCATCCGGCAGACAAAATCTTTTATACGCTTCCTGATTTGTTTTCTTATCTAATATGAATTCATTGTTGACCAACAGCATAGCAAAGATGGACCTATGACCGACTGCCTTTGCAAGCGTCAACCCCCTGCTGCAGTTCTTGCATGAGTGCAATAACATGATTATGAAGATCCAAATGTGACGACGAGGAGCGACGAGCAAGGCAGCCGCAAGCCGCCAGGTGCACAACCAAAGGAAGACCCTGGCGTCATGGTGTCACCAGCGTGTAGCGGTCACCGACGACGACACAGCTGCCCGCTCCTGTTTGCTCAACGGCTTCCTCCGATGGTGTGTGGTACAATAAGACTGAACATACGGCACGCTCAACCAGCCGCCGTTGACTTGCGCGCTTCCCCGCCGCCGCCCTTGAAGATCTCATCACTGCATGCTACATCAATCCTATATGATCTGGAACGTGCCCAACCCAGCTATTATTACGTTCCAACAGTATAGTGAATCCCAATTCGGTTCTCAAATTATAGATCAGTATACGTATATGCGCATGCATCGTCACCAGTCCAAGAACCTATCTGTTAGAGTTATGTTCTCATATTCTCTCATCTAGCTCAGTCATGTTCTAGCCAGTACATACAGTTGCTTGAAGATGTAGTATGTCGGCAGATTTTTTCTTTTGCAATCTCATACCTTTAGGTGAAAAAGGAATAGAACAAAAAAAAGCATACTTTAGTATATTCGATCAGTACGTATGAAGATATATGATTCCTTTTTTGCAATCTCTAATCTTGGAGTATAACTATTTTTTTTGTGGGAAGATACTTCTTATTCGGACATACTCCATTCTTCATACACCTTTTTGGAGATACTCCATACTACATACTCAACTCCTTATTTTGGACAATATACTCCTTATTTCGACATACTCCATTCTTCATACATCTTTTTTGGAGATACTCCATACTACATACTCAGTACTACAATTAAGAAGTATACAACATGCACCTTAAGCAAGCAAGAGGTATATGCATACTGCATACTCGTGAATATACTATTTTCAAATAACATACTACATACTACATGCCATATATACTATTTTCTGAACTACATACTACAACAGTAATATACTTCAAACTATGTACTATATGATATACACTTTTTTTGCCAGAAAAAAGTGTACATATCATATAGTACATAGTTTCACACTATATACTCCATACTCTCTTTTGGAAAACCTATATACTTCTGACTATATATTCCATACTTTTTATAGAAAAAGTGTATACTTCATACTCGCAACAAAAAATACTTCATACCATATACTTAATTTTTTGGGTGCACATACTACTTTTTTTTTGAACGGCCTGGACATGCACGCTAACGTCTACATGTGCATAGCCTTCACATACATTCTATTTTAATAAAGAAAAACTGGAGAAGTTTTGTATGTATATTAGCATGAAATACAACGAATGCAAGTGCTAGAACTGTTAACCAAATACGTGGATTACAAGTTCTAAGAATATGTACTGTTGGATTAAAAAAAGGTAATCATACTTTCTTATCCGGTGCCAACCAATATAGTCATGCCGACGTCCTTATCCATTCAGCCAAGTATAAAAGAAACAGTTGAAAACTTGGACGTACCATCCCACCTAAAAACCAGGGATTCCATTATCCAATAAAAACATTATTTTCTCCACCGCCTGATTGCCTAAAGCTGCTAGCGGGTTAGAGGATTCTGCCCATGTTCGCTACCCAGCGCACCTTGCCTCGCTGCTAGAAACGGGGACACGTGGAGGCCAAAGAAGATGGTGGTAACTACCACTGCTTGTAGATAAATTTTGTCAGATATATATATAGCTAGCTAGCTACTATTTTTCCTAATTGGTGCCTTTGAAGCCAGTGGCATTAGCCTAATTGGTGCCTTCGGAGCACGATAACAATTGGAAGTGGTTCATGGGAGCGGTAGCGGGTAATAGTATTCTTCTTTGGGATCTATGACCTGATCGAGTAAAAATCCCGCTATTTCCTCTTGAATTGCTTCTATGCGGTCCTCTGGTAGGAGCTTCTTCCGCACCTCTTTGAACTATTAAGAAGGAGATCAATATGCATGTGTATTAGTTGTGTGACTAGATATCGATAATGGTGTAAAAATTGTGAATAGTGTTCTGACAAACGTACCCACTCCTGTCTTTGAGATCTGCTCCTTTCGGACGCCATCATGCGAATGTTCTCGCAAACGTAGTATGCACACAGATTATTCCCCGGCGCCTGCTTCAGGGCCTTTACGAGAATGGAATTTGATCAGATAATAATTAATCAAGCATGATAATTAAAGAGATGGCAGCTAGTTAGTACTACTTAATTACTTACCTGGGGTCAATACCATTTCAGATTTTGTTTCCATGGGCCTGGAGTGGCCCTGATGAACTTTGCCCAAGCCCTGCCCGCCGACAAAGAAAATGAATAAATAGGTTATTAAATAGTTGTTATCAGGAAATGATGAACTAATTAAATAGGCCGAGATATAGTTAATAATGATTGAAATTACCTGTTGACTACCCCCTTCACGATGGTGTAGTCAGTTGGTTTCTTAAGTAGTGAGTCTAGTACTTCAACTGTTCCTTCATCAACTTTAATGATTAACAAGATCCAGTAAAATCTGCATGCACACATGTTTGCATGTCTTAATTAAGCGGGCATATGTAAGCAAAAACATGTAGCTAGCTAGTAGGCAAAAACAGACTTTGTAGTACAAGACAGTGTGACTCACTCGAAGTTGTAAGGAAGTAGTATATCTTCATTGTATTTGAGGCGCTTGAAGAACTCTAGCATGCTTTCCTCTACACTTTTTTCGTAATATGGATCTAATTTCCATGTGTATTCATTAATGGTATTTGGGTCAACGAACCCAATGTCATAGCGTCCACCTTTTTTCATTTCATAAATCTTCATCCTGCATAATATCACAGAAAAGAATATAGTGAGGATAATTACAGGTTATGATTGATCAAAATGATCACTACAGCTAGCTTGAGACTTAAATTATAGAAAGAAATCACTTACAGACAATAGCAGCTGACGATAGATTTGTCGAGTGCGTCTTGATTGTATAGCTGAAATAGTTCTGAATACTCAACGGACACAGCTTTCTCATGGTAGTAATGATCCTTCTTGACATTCACCATGAGGGACTCTCAATTGGAAATCTTGGTAATGTCCATGTACCATTGATGCAATTCATACATTCTCGTTGGGAGCTTTTTGACCTCGTCTGGCTCGACCAAAGGTTGGCCCCGGACATATTTCCATTTTATTTCCTTCTCTCTAGTCGGAGACATGGGCTCGATATCGAGGAGTTGTCCAATAGTGATCATGAGCGTTTCAGCCTGCTCAATATGCTCTTCGGTTATTACCACATCGCCCAGCCCGAGAACGTTAACGGTTTGCCCACAATAATATTGGGCGCGCCTACTCTCATGTGTTGTTGGCACAACAAGCGGGAGGATTGATTGCACCGCCTGTTCTCTCAGCTGGGGAACGGTTTTACCGCTCCTTTTGCCAGCTGATTTGCTCGAGCTCGAGCTCGCCTCTTTCTGTAGACGTGCTCGATTTAACTTCTTGATGTGGCGCTCATAGTCTGTGTCAACAGGCTTGGGAGCTGGTGCTCTAGCCATATGAATGAAGTGGTCAATCTTTTCCTCAGGCACTTTCTCCCTTGGCGGCGGTGGCAGTTTCGGTGCAAAATGGGCTTCCACCTCGGCCTTCTATATGGCTACGTTTTCCTCCTCGGACTTGTCGTAAGGCCTCTGCGGAAGAGGCGCGAGTCTTGGACCATATTGAAATCTCTTGCCTCCGTCTGTACCTCCAATACTACCTCGACTTGTACCACTACGCACCATAGCTGAGGCGGCTCTCTTCCGTGATTGCTGAGACGGCGAAGACGGCTGACGTGGCTGAGTTGGAGGAGGAGTGGCCTGAAGCTATGCCGGACCTAGAGGAGGAGTGGCCTGAAGCTGTGCCGGACTTGGAGGAGGAGTGGCCTGACGCTTTGCCGGACTTGGGGGAGGAGGAGTGGCATGAATCTGTGCCGGACTTGGAGGAGGAGTGGCCTGACGCGTTGGTGGACTTGGAGGAGTGGGAGTCTGCTGATTCGGTGGCGGACATCGACGAGGAGTCGGATGACGCGGTATCGGTGGCCTTCGAAAGATGATGCAATCCTTTCTCCATAGGATGATACGATGGTTGGCCTCTCCCAGTGTGTGCTCATCGTCACCTCCAGGAATGTCAAGCTCTAGCCCTGAATATTGGTCCACCACCTCATCAACCAAGACACGAGCATAGCCCGCTGGAATCGGGTTGCAATGGAAGGTTGCCACGGGGGGATTTGTAAAAGCAAGGGCGTCCGCCACCTTCATGGATATGTTCTTCATTTTGAAATGTAGCTCGCAGTTAATGTTCTCCATGATGTCATCCACTGAGTAGATATCCAGCAATGCGTCATCCAGGGCGGAGCCCACGCTGCTTCTCGGCATGGATGGGACGGTGCTATCCAATGCTGGATCATCCGCTAGCTGCTGCAGCTGCTAAGACCCCCTTTGCTGGCTAAGTGAGTCGATCTGCTCCTGCTGCCGCTGGAATTTGACTGCCAAGTCCGCGTGCGCTGATTCTAGGCCTTGAAGGCGTTCATAGTCTAGCTTCCTCTGCTCCTCCTCCATCTTCCTCTTCTTCTCCTCCGCAATTTTCTTTCTTGCACGGGTTCGGTAGTCGGCGTTCCAGTCCGAAAACCCCTCATATCACAGAATAGCGCCCATGCCTCGTGTTTTTCCCGGGTGTTCAGGATTTCCCAGGGCACGCGTAAGCTCGTCGTTCTCTCTGTTGGGCTGGAACACCCCCGACCGAGCCTCTTCTATTGCAATAACTAGCTTATCTTCGGCTCCGTCCAGACATGCCTTCTTCGAAACTTTGCCTGTCTACGGGTCCAACTCCCCCCCCCCCCATGCGCATAGAACCAAGTCCTGCACCTGGGGGGCCAGCTCAATATTTCTGAAGTGACACCTGCATCCTCCATCTCTTTCTCAGACTTATCCCACTTAGGCATTCCCACCGCATAGCCACCTGGCCCCAGCTTATGGAACTTATCCTTTTTTGCGGCATTGGCCTTGTTTATTCTCGACCGTTTCTTAGATAATTCCGAATCCTTCAATTTCACAAAATTTTCCCAATGAGCACTTTGCTTCTCTAGTGTTCCCTCGAATACTGGAGTCTTCCTTCCTCCCTTGACGTACTTGGCCCATTCACGATTCTTGTGGTTGTTGAATGCAACCGACATCTTCCTAAGAGCAGCGTCCTTGACTTTCTCCACATCTGCATCTGTGAAATTATCTGGTACGGTGAAATGTTCCATGAGTGTTTCCCAAAGCAGAAGTTTTTATCTGTCGTCGACAAAAGTAACTCCTGCACGTGGTTTTGCTGGCTCTCTCCATTCTTGAAGGGAGATCGGGAGTTGGTCCTTCACAAGAACTCCGCACTGACGAATGAACTTGTCCGCAATCTTCTTAGGCGCTAATGGTTCGCCATTAGGTTTGATGGCCTCGATATTGTACTTTACGCCCTCCTTCAACTTTTTGTTCGGGCCTCGTTTCCTGTTGCCTGAAGATTTGCTCGATCCAGATGGCTGAAAGAAGAAAGACCGATTCGTTAATATATCTTCAAGTCATTTAAAACATGTGATGATCACCAGATGCCTGCTTATATAAATATATATACCTTGCCGGTCTTTGTTGTTTCAAGATCAACATTTTCTTCGTCATGTTCATAGTTCATGACTTCATCAATTCGGTCGTCGCGATCGAATATCATATCACCCTCCTCGGTGTTGTTTAGATATTCGGAGCCGTCATAATCTTCTTCATTCTGATCATCATCTGGCCCGCGAGGATTGCGTATGATATTGAACAGGGCCTCTTCTCCCTCTCTGTCGGTATTGTCCGCCATAGGTTTTGTTTAACTAAGCCAAAAGAAATATATTCAAATTACAATGCATGGATGCAATCAATTAATAAGGAAAAACTGAATCAATCATAGTACATAATAAGCATCGTCGAATATAATCTCGAATACGTCGTCTCGAATAATAGACATAATCTCGAATACATCGTCTCGAATAATATATATAATCTCAAATAAATCCTCTCGAATATTATATATCGAATACATCACTAGCTAGCTAGCTAATAAAGATCGAATACTAGAGAGTAATCTAGGCGGTGGACAACCAAAGTGAAGGAACCATCACTGGATCATAGCTCGGGTGATCTCCCTAAAGAACCTGCCAGGTATTGGAGAACCTGACGTCCATAGAAGCCATGTATAGCGATGGACGTGCTCGTCCTCCTCCCTGACACGGCGACGTACCACCTCCGGCGGGGCCGGCTCCCTCTGCACCGAAAGTGGCCCACGCGAACGCCACCAAAGGAGATGAGGGCCGACGACGGGACTCGGGGCCGGGTTCCTCACCAAGCGTCGCGCCCCTGAAGGTAGCACCTCCCAGTGCTAGCCCGGCGGAGCCCAGTCCCGGACATGGGTCCTCTGAAGCAGGACGTCGTCGCGAACGGGTCGACGGCGAGGATGCGGGCCAGGCATCGTCGACAACAAATACTATATGCCGCAAAAGTAAAGTAACATTTTTTAAATGATGGATTGTGATTTCATATATGCAAATTCTAAATTTTATAACTAAAACTAACATTTCTAATATTTCTATAACTAAAACTAACTTTTTTAATATTTCTATAACTAAAAAACATTTCTATATAACTAACATTTCTATATAACTAACATTTCTAATATAACTAACATTTCTATATAACTAACATTTCTAATATTTCTATATAACTAACATTTCTATATAACTAACATTTCTAATATTTCTATATAACTAACATTTCTAATATTTCTATAACTAAAAAACATTTCTATATAACTAACATTTCTAATAATTCTATAACTAAAAAACAGAAAGATTGTGTGTGTGTGTGTGTGTGGTACATGGCGGCCGGGGCAGGAGCTCACCGGCGAGGCGCGACGACGGGGGGCGACGACGGGGATGGGGCGGCGACGGGCCGGGCGGGGACGACGGGAGGACAGGGCAGGGCGCGGCGACGCGGCGCGGCGCGGCGACGGGGACGACGGGGACGGTGACGGCGACGGCGACGGACGGCAACGGGGTCAGCGATGAGGGGCGGCGGCGACGGGGCAGAGGAGAAAGAAGCAGAGGCAGAGATGAGAAACTGACAAATTTTTTGAAGTGTTTTCTTATATAGAACAACCTTTAGTACCGGCTGGAGCCACCAACCGGTACTAAAGGTCTGTTTTGGCCAGGCCAAGCGGCGGGAACGGCACCCCTTTAGTATCGGGTGATGGCTCCAACCGGTACTAAAGACCCCCCCCTTTAGTACCGGTTTGAGCCACTACCCGGTACTAAAGGGGGTGCGCTGGCGCAGGTGCGGTGCGAAATGTTTAGTCCCACCTCGCTAGCCGAGGGGCTTCCGCACTGGTTTATAAGCCCCAGTGCGGTAGCTCCCTCGAGCTCCTCTCCAAAGCAGGCCTACTGGGCCTAAATGTTCTGTGCTGCCCTATGGGCCTACTGGGCCTTTGTGGGCCTGCATCCTGGCCCAACAATAGGAAAACCATGACTATACGATACTTGACATTGGAAAACTCTAGCAAACGAACTATACGATCTTATGCTATGTTTAGGATTGGGTCTTGTCCATCACATCATTCTCCTAATGATGTGATCTCGTTATCAATGACATCCAATGTCCATAGTCAGGAAACCATGACTATCTGTTGATCAACGAGCTAGTCAACTAGAGGCTTACTAGGGACATGTTGGTGTCTATTATTCACACATGTATTACGATTTCTGGATAACACAATTATAGCATGAATAAAGACAATTATCATGAACAAGGAAATATAATAATAATGCTTTTATTATTGCCTCTAGGGCATATTTCCAACAGTCTCCCACTTGCACTAGAGTCAATAATCTAGTTACATGTGATGAATCGAACACCCATGGAATTCTGGTGTTGATCATGTTTTGCTCTAGGGAGAGGTTTAGTCAACGGATCTGCTATATTCAGGTCTGTATGTATTTTACAAATATCTATGTCTCCATCTTGAACATTTTCACGAATGGAGTTGAAGCGACACTTGATGTGCCTCGTCTTCTTGTGAAACCTGGGCTCCTTGGCAAGTGCAATAGCTCCAGTGTTGTCACAGAAGAGTTTGATTGGCCCCGACGCATTTGGTATGACTCCTAGGTCGGTGATGAACTCCTTCACCCAAATTGCTTCATGTGCTGCCTCCGAGGCTGCCATGTACTCCGCTTCACATGTAGATCCCGCCACGACGCTCTGCTTGCAACTGCACCAGCTTACTGCCCCACCATTCAAAATATACACGTATCCGGTTTGTGACTTAGACTCATCCAGATCTGTGTCGAAGCTAGCATCGATGTAACCTTTTACGACGAGCTCTTCGTCACCTTCATAAATGAGAAACATTTCCTCAGGTACTTCAGGATATTCTTGACCGCTGTCCAGTGTTCCTTGCCAGGATTACTTTGGTACCTACCTACCAAACTTACGGCAAGGTTTACATCAGGTCTGGTACAGAGCATGGCATACATAATAGAATGTATGGCTGAGGCATAGGGGATGACACTCATCTCTTCTATATCTTCTGCCGTGGTCGGACATTGAGCTGAGCTCAATTTGACACCTTGCAACACAGGCAAGAACCCCTTCTTAGACTGATCCATATTGAACTTCTTCAATATCTTATCAAGGTATGTGCTTTGTGAAAGACCTATGAGGCGTCTTGATCTATCTCTGTAGATCTTGATGCCTAATATATAAGCAGCTTCTCCAAGGTCCTTCATTGAAAAAATTTTATTCAAGTAGGCCTTAATGCTGTCCAAGAGTTCTATATCATTTCCCATCAAAAGTATGTCATCTACATATAATATGAGAAATGCTACAGAGCTCCCACTCACTTTCTTGTAAACGCAGGCTTCTCCATAAGTCTGCGTAAACCCAAACGCTTTGATCATCTCATCAAAGCGAATGTTCCAACTCCGAGATGCTTGCACCGGCCCATAAATCGAGCGTTGGAGCTTGCACACCTTGTCAGCATTCTTAGGATCAACAAAACCTTCCGGCTGCATCATATACAATTCTTTCTTAAGGAAACCATTAAGGAATGCCGTTTTAACGTCCATTTGCCATATTTCATAATCATAGAATGCGGCAATTGCTAACATGATTCATATGGACTTTAGCTTCGCTACCGGTGAGAAAGTCTCATCGTAGTCAACCCCTTGAACTTGTCGATAACCCTTAGCGACAAGTCGAGCTTTATAGATGGTCACATTACCATCCGCGTCTGTCTTCTTCTTAAAGATCCATTTATTTTCTATGGCCCACCGCTCAACTGGCAAGTCAGTCAAAGTCCATACTTCGTTTTCATACATGGATCCTATCTCGGATTTCATGGCTTCTAGCCATTTGTCAGAATCCGGGCCCGCCATTGCTTCTTCATAGTTAGAAGGTTCACCGTTGTCTAACAACATGATTTCCAAGACAGGGTTGCCGTACCACTCTGGTGCGGAACGTGTCCTTGTGGACCTTCGAATTTCAGTAGGAGCTTGATTAGAAGTATCTTGATCATCATCATTAACTACCTCTCTTGTCGGTGCAGGCACCTCAGAAACATTTTCTTGAGTTGCGCCATTTTCCGGTTCAAGAGGTAATACTTCATCAAGGTCTACTTTCCTCCCACTTACTTCTTTCGAGAGAAACTCTTTCTCTAGAAAGGGCCCATTCTTGGCAACAAAGATCTTGCCTTCGGATCTGAGGTAGAAGGTATACCCAATAGTTTCTTTAGGGTATCCTATGAAGACGCATTTTTCCGATTTGGGTTCGAGCTTTTCAGGTTGAAGTTTCTTGACATAAGCATTGCATCCCCAAACTTTTAGAAATGACAGCTTAGTTTTCTTCCCAAACCATAATTCATATGGTGTCGTCTCAACGGATTTCGACGGAGCCCTATTTAAAGTGAATGCGGCAGTCTCTAAAGCATACCCCCAAAAAGATAGCGATAAATCGGCAAGAGACATCATAGATCGCACCATATCTAATAGAGTGCGATTACGACGTTCGGACACACCATTACGCTGAGGTGTTCCAGGCGGCGTGAGTTGTGAAACTATTCCACATTTTCTTAAGTGTGTGCCAAACTCGTGACTCAAGTATTCTCCTCCACGATCTGATCGCAGGAACTTGATTTTCCTGTCACGTTGATTCTCAACCTCACTCTGAAATTCCTTGAACTTTTCAAAGGTCTCAGACTTGTGTTTCATTAAGTAGACATACCCATATCTACTCAAGTCATCAGTGAGGGTGAGAACATAATGATAGCCACCGCGAGCCTCAACGCTCATTGGACCGCACACATCAGTATGTATGATTTCCAATAAGTTGGTTGCTCGCTCCATTGTTCCTGAGAAGGGAGTCTTGGTCATTTTACCCATGAGGCATGGTTCGCACGTGTCAAATGATTCGTAATTAAGAGACTCTAAAAGTCCATCTGCATGGAGCTTCTTCATGCGTTTGACACCTATGTGACCAAGGCGGCAGTGCCACAAGTATGTGGGACTATCATTCTCAATCTTACATCTTTTGGTATTCACACTATGAATATGTGTAGCATTACGCTCGAGATTCATTAAGAATAAACCATTCACCATCGGAGCATGCCCATAAAACATATCTCTCATATAAATAGAACAACCATTATTCTCGGATTTAAATGAGTAGCCATCTCATATTAAACGAGATCCTGATACATTGTTCATGCTCAAACTTGGTACTAAATAACAATTATTGAGGTTCAAAACTAATCCCGTAGGTAAATGTAGAGGTAGCGTGCCGACGGCGATCACATCGACCTTGGAACCATTCCCGATGCGCATCGTCACCTCGTCCTTTCGCCAGTCTCCGCTTATTCCGCAGCTCCTGCTTTGAGTTACAAATGTGAGCAACTGCACCGGTATCAAATACCCAGGAGCTACTACGAGTACTAGTAAGGTACACATCAATTACATGTATATCACATATACCTTTCGTTTTGCCGGCCTTCTTGTCCGCTAAGTATTTGGGGCAGTTCCGCTTCCAGTGACCACTTTCCTTGCAATAAAAGCACTCAGTCTCGGGCTTGGGTCCATTCTTTGGCTTCTTCCCGGCAGCTTGCTTGCCGGGCGCGGCAACTCCCTTGCCGTCCTTCTTGAAGGCTTTCTTACACTTGCCTTTCTTGAACTTAGTGGTTTTATTCACCATCAACACTTGATATTCCTTTTTGACTTCTACCTCTGCTGATTTCAGCATTCCAAATACTTCAGGAATGGTCTTTTCCATCCCCTGCATATTGAAGTTCATCACAAAGCTCTTGTAGCTCGGTGGAAGCGACTGAAGGATTCTGTCAATGACCGCGTCATCCAGGAGATTAACTCCCAGCTGAGTCAAGCGGTTATGCAACCCAAACATAGTGAGTATGTGCTCACTGACAGAACTGTTTTCCTCCATCTTACAGCTGAAGAACTTGTCGGAGACTTGATATCTCTCGACCCGGGCATGAGCTTGGAAAACCATTTTTAGCTCTTCGAACATCTCATATGCTCCGTGTCTCTCAAAACGCTTTTGGAGCCCCGGCTCTAAGCTGTAAAGCATGCCACACTGAACGAGGGAGTAGTCATCGGTACGTGCCTGCCAAGCGTTCATAACGTCTTGTTCTGCAGGGAGAACAGGTGCGTCACCCAGCGGTGCTTGTAGGACATAATCTTTCTTGGCAGCTATGAGGATGATCCTCAGGTTCCGGACCCAGTCCGTGTAGTTGCTGCCATTGTCTTTCAGCTTGGTTTTCTCTAGGAACGCGTTGAAGTTGAGGACTACGTTGGCCATTTGATCTACAAGACATATTGTAAAATTTTAGACTAAGTTCATGATAATTAAGTTCATCTAATCAAATTATTCAATGAACTCCCACTTAGATAGACATCCCTCCTGTAATCTAAGTATAACATGATCCGAGTTAACCAGGCCGTGTCCGATCATCACGTGAGACGGACTAGTCAACATCGGTGAGCATCTTCATATTGATCGTATCTTCTATACGACTCATGCTCGACCTTTCGGTCTTCTGTGTTCCGAGGCCATGTATGTACATGCTAGGCTCGTCAAGTCAACCTAAGTGTTTGCATGTGTAAATATGTCTTACACCCGTTGTATGTGAACGTTCGAATCTATCACACCCGATCATCACGTGGTGCTTCGAAACAACGAACTGTCGCAACGATGCACAGTTAGGGGGAACTGTTGGGGAACGTTGCAGAAAACAAAAATTTTCCTACGGTTTCACCAAGATCCATCTAGGAGTTCATCTAGAAACGAGTGATCGGATTGCATCTACATACCTTTGTAGATCATGCGCGGAAGCGTTCAAAGAACGGGGATGAGGAAGGCGTACTCGATGTGATCCAAATCACCGGAGATCCTAGCGCCGAACGGACGGCACCTCCGCGTTCAACACACGTACAGTCAGCGTAATGTCTCCTTCTTCTTGATCCAGCAAGGGGGAAGGAGAGGTTGAGGAAGATGGCTCCAACAGCAGCACGACGGCGTGGTGGTGGTGGAGCTGCAGTACTCCGGCAGGGCTTCGCCAAGCACTATGGAGGAGGATGTGTTGGAGAGGGAGAGGGAGGCACCAAAGGCATGGGGTCAAAAGTCCTCCATCTCCCCACTATATATAGGAGGGCCAAGGGGGGGCGCTGGCCCTAGGAGATCCAATCTCCTAGGGGGGTGCAGCCAAGGGGAGGAATCCCTCCTCCCCAAGGCACCTAGGAGGTGCCTTCCCCTCCTAGGACTCTTCCTTTAGGGTTTCCCCCACCCTAGGCGCATGGGCCCTAGGGGGAAGTGGCGCCCCAGCCCACTTTGGGCTGGATCCCTTCCCACTTCAGCCCATGGGGCCCTCCGGGATAGGTGGCCCCACCCGGTGGACCGCCGGGACCCTTCCGGTGGTCCCGGTACAATACCGGTGACCCCGAAACTTGTCCCGATGGCCGAAATAGCACTTCATATATATAATTCTTTACCTCCGGACCATTCCGGAACTCCTCGTGACGTCCGAGATCTCATCCGGGACTCCGAACAACATTCAGGTTACTGCATATACATATCCCTACAACCCTAGCGTCACCGAACCTTAAGTGTGTAGACCCTACGGGTTCGGGAGACATGTAGACATGACCGAGATCGCTCTCCGGTCAATAACCAACAGCAGGATCTGGATACCCATGTTGGCTCCCACATGCTCCTCGATGATCTCATCGGATGAACCACGATGTCGAGGATTCAAGCAACCCCGTATACAATTCCCTTTGTCAATCGGTATGTTACTTGCCCGAGATCCGATCGTCGGTATCCCAATACCTCGTTCAATCTCGTTACCGGCAAGTCACTTTACTCGTACCGTAATGCATGATCCCTTGACCAGACACTTGGTCACTTGGAGCTCATTATGATGATGCATTACCGAGTGGGCCCAGTGATACCTCTCCGTCATACGGAGTGACAAATCCCAGTCTTGATCTGTGTCAACCCAACAGACACTTTCGGAGATACCCGTAGTATACCTTTATAGTCACCCAGTTACGTTGTGATGTTTGGTACACCAAAGCACTCCTACGGTATCCGGGAGTTACACGATCTCATGGTCTAAGGAAAAGATACTTGACATTGGAAAACTCTAGCAAACGAACTATATGATCTTATGCTATGTTTAGGATTGGGTCTTGTCCATCACATCATTCTCCTAATGATGTGATCCTGTTATCAATGACATCCAATGTCCATAGTCAGGAAACCATGACTATTTGTTGATCAACGAGCTAGTCAACTAGAGGTACTAGGGACATGTTGGTGTCTATTATTCACACATGTATTACGATTTCCGGATAACACAATTATAGCATGAATAAAGGACAATTATCATGAACAAGGAAATATAATAATAATGCTTTTATTATTGCCTCTAGGGCATATTTCCAACAGGAACACTTTCTTGAAATTATTATGAGGGATCATCTTATTTACTACCGTCATTCTAAGCAAACAAGATGCAAAAACATGATAAACATCACATGCAATCAAATAATAATAGTGACATGATATGGCCAATATCACATAGCTCCTTTGATCTCCATCTTGGAGCTCCATGATCATCTTGTCACCGGCATGACACCATGATCTCCATCATCGTGTCTCCATGAAGTTGCTTGCCAACTATTACTTCTACTACTAAGGCTAACGCGTTTAGCAATAAAGTAAAGTAATTTACATGGCGTTTCTCAATGACACGCAGGTCATACAAAAATAAAGACAACTCCTATGGCTCCTGCCGGTTGTCATACTCATCGACATGCAAGTCGTGATTCCTATTACAATACATGAACATCTCATACATCACATATATATCATTCATCATTCATCATAACTTTGGCCATATCACATCACAGAACACTTGCTGCAAAAACAAGTTAGACGTCCTCTAATTGTTGTTGCAAGTTTTACGTGGCTGAAATAGGGTTCTAGCAAGAACATTTTCTTACCTACGTGAAAGCCACAACATGATTTGTCAACTTCTATTTACCCTTCATAAGGACCCTTTTCATCGAATCCGCTCCAACTAAAGTGGGAGAGACAGACACCCGCCAGCCACCTTATGCAACTTGTGCATGTACTGTTGAGGAACGTTGCAGAAAACAAAAATTTTCCTATGGTTTCACCAAGATCCATCTATGAGTTCATCTAGCAACGAGTGATTGGATTGCATCTACATACCTTTGTAGATCACGCGCGGAAGCATTCAAAGAACAGGGATGAGGAAGTCGTACTCGACGTGATCCAAATCACCGGAGATCCTAGCGCCGAACGGACGGCACCTTCGCATTCAACACACGTACGGTCAGCGTAACGTCTCCTTCTTATTGATCCAGCAAGGGGGAAGGAGAGGTTGAGGGAGATGGCTCCAGCAGCAGCACGACGGCGTGGTGGTGATGGAGCTGCAGTACTCCGGCAGGGCTTCGCTAAGCACTATGGAGGAGGAGGATGTGTTGGAGAGGGAGAGGGAGGCACCAAAGGCGTGTTGTGAGAGGCCCTCCTTTCCCCACTATATATAGGGAGTCCAAGGGGGGGGGCCCTAGGGGATCCAATCTCCTAGGGGTGTGCGGCCAAGGGAGAAATCCCTCCTCCCCAAGGCACCTAGGAGGTGCCTTCCCCCTTTGGGACTCTTCCCTTCCTTGAACCCTAGGCGCATGGGCCTCTTGGGGCTGGTGCCCTTGGCCCATATAGGCCAAGGCGCACCCCCTACAGCCCATGTGGCCCCACGGGGCAGGTGGCCCCACCCGGTGGACCCCCGGGACCCTTCCGGTGGTCCCGGTACAATACCGGTAACCCCGAAACTTGTCCCGATGCCCGAAATAGCACTTCCTATATATAATTCTTTACCTCCGGACCATTCCGGAACTCCTCGTGACGTCCGGGATCTCATCCGGGACTCCGAACAACATTTGGGTTACTGCATATACATATCCCTACAACCCTAGCATCACCGAACCTTAAGTGTGTAGACCCTACGGGTTCGGGAGACATGTAGACATGACCGAGATCGCTCTCCGGTCAATTACCAACAGCGCGATCTGGATACCCATGTTGGCTCCCACATGCTCCTCAATGATCTCATCGGATGAACCACGATGTTGAGGATTCAATTAATCCCGTATACAATTCCCTTCGTCAATTGGTATGTTACTTGCCCGAGATTCGATCGTCGGTATCCCAATACCTCGTTCAATCTCATTACCGGCAAGTCACTTTACTCGTACCGTAATGCATGATCCCGTGACCACACTTGGTCACTTTGAGCTCATTATGATGATGCATTACCGAGTGGGCCCAGTGATACCTCTCCGTCATACGGAGTGACAAATCCCAGTCTTGATCCGTGTCAACCCAACAGACACTTTCGAAGATACCCATAGTATACCGTTATAGTCACCCAGTTACGTTGTGACGTTTGGCACACCCAAAGCACTCCTATGGTATCCGGGAGTTACACGATCTCATGGTCTAAGGAAAAGATACTTGACATTGGAAAACTCTAGCAAACGAACTATACGATCTTATGCTATGTTTAGGATTGGGTCTTGTCCATCACATCATTCTCCTAATGATGTGATCTCGTTATCAATGACATCCAATGTCCATAGTCAGGAAACCATGACTATCTGTTGATCAACGAGCTAGTCAACTAGAGACTTACTAGGGACATGTTGGTGTCTATTATTCACACATGTATTACGATTTCCTGATAACACAATTATAGCATGAATAAAGACAATTATCATGAACAAGGAAATATAATAATAATGCTTTTATTATTGCCTCTAGGGCATATTTCCAACATCCTTTCTCGTCTTGGTTTCTGCATCAAAGCGGACACCACTGTTTTGGTTGGTACTCTTCTTATCTTGGGCGATCGTGTAAAATGTATTACTATTTATCTCGTATCCTTTGAAAGTCATTATATTCAAAGATGGTAACTGAGACAGCAAGTACAGGTCATCTTCAATAGAGGCGTCATGCATGGTACGTGTCTGCAACCAGCTGGCGAAACTCCTGGTTTGTTCACATGTAATCCAGTGATCAAACCGCTCCGGGTGTTTGGAGCGTAGCAAATTCTTGTGTTCATCCATATACGGAGCCACCAAGGCGGAATTCTGTAGAATTGTGTAGTGTACTTCAGTGAGAGAATGTTCATCCATACATATTATTTGTTTCCCTCCTAGCGTGCCTTTTCCATCCAGTCTGTCCTTATGCCGCGATTCAGGAACACCAATCGGCTTAAGGTCAGGAATAAAGTCAATATAAAACTCAATGACCTCCTCATTTTCATGGCCCTTGGAGATGCTTCCTTCTGGCCTAGCACGGTTATGAACATATTTCTTTAAGACTTCCATGAACCTCTCAAAGGGGAACATATTGTGTAGAAATACAGGACCCAAAATGTTAATCTCTTCACATAGGTGAACTAGGACGTGCGTCATGATGTTGAAGAAGGATGGTGGGAACACCAACTCGAAACTGACAAGACATTGCACCAAATCATTCTCTAACCTTGGTATGATTTCTGGATCGATTACCTTCTGAGAGATTGCATTGAGGAATGCACATAGCTCCACAATGGCTAATCGAACGTTTTCCGGTAGAAGCCCCCTCAATGCAACCGGAAGCAGTTGCGTCATAATCACGTGGCAGTCATGAGACTTTAGGTTCTGGAACTTTTTCTCTGCCATGTTTATTATTCCCTTTATATTCGACGAGAAGCCAGACGGTACCTTAATACTGAGCAGGCATTCAAAGAAGATTTCTTTCTCTTCTTTGGTAAGAGCGTAGCTTGCATGACCCTGATGTATGCCGTCTTTTCCGTGCATACGTTGCTGGTCCTCTCGTGCCTCAGGTGTATCTTTTGTCTTTCCATACACGCCCAAGAAGCCAAGCAGGGTCACACAAAGATTCTTCGTCACGTGCATCATGTCGATTGCGGAGCGGACCTCTAGGTCTTTCCAATAGGGCAGGTCTCAAAATATAGATTTCTTCTTCCACATGGGTGCGCGTCCGTCAGCGTCATTCGGAACAGGTTGTCCAGCAGGACCCTTTCCAAAGACCACCTTCAAATCCTTCACCATATCATGTACATCGGCACCAGTACGGTGGCGAGGCTTCGTCCAGTGATCCGCCTCACCTTTGAAATTCTTGCCTTTCTTTCCTATGGGATGCCTGCTCGGAAGAAATCGATGATGTCTCAGGTACACATTCTTCTTACAATTAGCCAAATATATATTGTCGGTATCGTCCAAACAGTGCGTGCATGCGCGGTATCCCTTATTTTTCTGTCCTGAAAGGTTACTGAGAGCAGGCCAATCATTGATGGTCACGAACAGCAACGCCTTTAGGTCAAATTCTTCCCCCATGTGCTCATCCCACGCACGTACACCTGTTCCATTCCACAGTTGTAAGTGTTCTTCAACTAATGGCCTTAGGTACACATCAATGTCGTTGCCGGGTTGCTTAGGGCCTTGGATGAGCACTGGCATCATAATGAACTTCCGCTTCATGCACAACCAAGGAGTAAGGTTATACAAACATAGAGTCACAGGCCAGGTGCTATGGTTGCTGCTCTGCTCCCTAAAAGGATTAATGTCATCTGCGCTTAGACCAAACCATACGTTCCTTGCGTCATTTGCAAACTCCTTCCCGTACTTTCTTTCGAATTTTCTCCACTACGACCCGTCAGCGGGTACTCTCAACTTTCCGTCTTTCTTACGGTCTTCTCTGTGCCATCGCATCGCCTTGGCATGCTCTTTGTTTTGGAACAAACGTTTCAACCATGGTATTATAGGAGCATACTACATCACCTTGGCAGGAATCTTCTTCCTGGGGCGCTCGCCCTCGACATCATCAGGGTCATCGCGGCTGATCTTATAGCGCAATGCACCGCATACTGGGCAGGTGTTCAAATCCTCGTACTCACCGCGGTAGAGGATGCAATCATTAGGGCATGCATGTATCTTCTGCACCTCTAACCCTAGAGGGCAGACAGCCTTCTTTGCTTCGTACGTACTCTCAGGCAATTCGGTGTTCTTTGGAAGCATATTCTTTATCATTACCAGCAACTTTCCAAATCCCTTGTCAGATACACCATTCTCTGCCTTCCATTGTAGAAATTCCAGTGTGGTGTCCAGCTTTTTCTTGTCACCTATGCAATTCGGGTACAAAGGGGAAGAACAGAGCGAGCTCAGGTGGACGAAGGGTCTATGTAGGATGACCTTTAGTACCGGTTCGTGATATGACCCGGTACTAAAGGTGCTGGAGGGGCCCCGGACTGACATCCTACCACCACTCACTTTAGTACCGGTTCGTGGCACGAACCGGTGCTAAAGGTTCGCCACGAACCGGTACTAAAGAGAGCGGCCGGCTAGCCGTTGGAACCGGCACTAATGCACACATTAGTGCCGACTCAAATTCAAACCGGCACTAATGTGCTTCACATTTGACCCTTTTTCTACTAGTGTTATGAAATTTTACCCATGTATACTACAAACATACATCTATTTGTATATATTTTTTCAGATTTTTTTGAAGTGTGAAAAAGTATTTCCATTGAAAGAAAAAGGGATAAGTATATTTTTCGTCCCTCAATTTTTTTGAAAGTATAGAAATGGTCCCTCAACTCTAAAATCAGCAAACTGTAGTCCCTCAATTTTTAAAACCGGATAAGTTTAGTCTCTCATACCACTTTGGCTGATTTTTTTGCTGATGTGGACTGGTTTTTGTTTGGAACAGTGGGACTAGCCTATTAATGGTCGAAACTTGAACATAGTACGGTCTAAAAAATAAAAGACGTGCAAAAAATATATCATGTGTCGACTGACTCGAAAGGGAAACCTCGTGCTAAGTGTAAGCATGGGCGAGTAAGCATTTTTATGATGCGGACAAACACACTGTATTTCATATTTATCAAAACGCACCTGACATGATAATGGATACAAATAGAATTCAGCTTCATCATTTCATATATCCTTATACTGAGAGATACTTTCTTATTATTTTTTTCTTCTTATACTCGAACATGGAATGCTGTTGCAGACGAGTCAACATACTTAATATCTGCAAAACTACAAAAGATTTTATACTTGTCTGTGTATACTACATAGTATTCGTGGTGTGGTGGTTACCTACTGATCTAGCTTGTTTCCGGTATTAAATTCAAAACCTATGCAAATGCATTTTATTTTAAGCTATTATTCTTTCTTCCTAAGGCTGACATGTGGGACCCTGCAGATTTGTACACGCTCATGTGGCCGCCCAGCCTGTACAATGCATCTAGTTTTTGTCAAAACCACTCTCCGTCTGAAAAAAAAAAACAGTCAAAGCGGTATGAGGGACTAAACTTATCCGATTTGAATAGTTGAGGGATCAAATTTTGCTGGTTTTCAATTGAGGGACCATTTCTATACTTTTGAAAGAGTTGATGGACGAAAAATATACTTCTCCCAAAGAAAAATAAAGAGCTCCGTGGAGCTCGGTTGCTGCTTGCACTTTTCGCAAGTCTCAGTATGCTGCAAGGAGAAGAGAAGAGAACACGCGTGATGCGACTGTGATCTTTGTTGTTGGAACGCATGACCGAAGCAGGCTCCAACATCTGTCCATCCCAAGCCGAACGTTATTCGGTCAGCTACTTAACTTCTCTGTAATTCGTTCAGCAGTACTAGAAACTATCAACTGAGATGGATGCTTATATTATATTACTAACTGAGAGGTTAGCTTACAGTTCATCTCGTTTTCATCTCTAACATCGAAGATTATCTACTTGTTTCCTTGCCTTCCTTCACCTGTACCTGGTGCTTCCTACAACCATGTTGGACGGTACAGCTCTCCGGCCCTCTGTTTGTTATATTCCATCTGATTTCTCCGGCCCTCGGTTATTTCTGCATTATGAATCTTAATGGTAGTATTTTTTTGTTTGAAGGGTTTGTCAGAATTTCTCACGCTGACAGATGAATTCTTTGTCTACTTGGTAACTTGGCCAGTCTAATATAGCACCACACTTGAACAACAGATGAAACAATTATGACGACAAACAACAGATCAGCTAGCTTCTCATGGCCTTTGTCAAACACCATATTGCTGTGTATGTTACAAGGGGCTGCTGCACCATATCTTGCTATGCATATCTTGGTAATTCGGTTAGGTGGTTAGCTAGAGTCTATCTCATGGGTCATTCAGTTTTTCGTACCCCATGTAGACAATTTCATCTTAGGAAAATTTTGCATGTCCCTAGCACCGACAAGAATCTTCTATCTGTCCATCGAATCACCCTTGACAATCATGTTTATATTGAGTTTGACCCCTTCTTTTTGATCAAGGATTAGGTCACGAGGAAAACTCTCTATCGAGGTAGATGCGTTCGAGGCCTCTATCCGTTGATTCCGGAGCTTCGAAGATACAATAAACAAGCTTGTGGTGCTATCAAGCTTTCAGCCACAAGATGGCACGACCGTTTAGGGCATGCTTCATTTTCCTTAGTTGATCGTTTACTTAAAAAGAATAAGCTCCCATTTGTTGGTGAGCGCAATGTTGAAACCATTTGTGATGCTTGTCAGAAAGCAAAAAGTCATCAACTCCCTTATCCCGTGTCCATCAGTGTTTCTACTCAACCATTACAGTTAATCTTTTCTGATGTGTGGGGTCCTGCCCCAAGCTCCGTTGGTAGACACACATACTATGTTACCTTATTGATGACTATAGCAAGTTTTCCTGGAACTACCTTCTTAAAAAAAGGTCAGAAGTGTTCCAAGTTTTTAAAAACTTTCAGGCGCTTGTGAACGCCAGTTTGACAGGAAAATTCTTGCTGTCCAATCAGACTGGGGAGGAGAATACGAAAAATTAAACTCCTTCTTCCAAATGCTAGGAATCTCCCATCATGTGTCATGCCCTCACGCTCGCCAACAAAACGGGTCTACAGAACGCAAGCATAGGAACATCGTTGAGGTTGGCCTTGCCCTCTTGGCCGGAGCTTCGATGGCCTTAAAATTTTGGGACGAAGCGTTCCTTACTGCCGTTCACATCATCAACATGCTTCCTAGTAGAGTTATCAACAATGAAACTCCCATAAAACGGCTTCTCCACACAAAACCAGATTATAAATCTCTTTGTGTGTTTGGATGCGCGTGCTGGCCAAATCTCCGCCCTTACAACAACCGCAAGCTTATGTTTCGCTCCAAATAGTGTGCGTTTCTTGGGTATAGCGCTCAGCACAAAGGTGTCAAATGCTTGGACATCTCTACTGGTCCTGTCTACATCTCTAGAGATGTTGTTTTCGATGAGACAAAGTTCCCTTTTGCTGATCTACACCCCAATGCCGGCGCCTTACTTCGCAAAGAAATCCTCCTTCTTCCACCTCACCTTTCTGGTTATGATCAAGGGGGGCACGATAACTGCGATGATCATTTGTTGACTAATCCTCCTAACCATTTGCATGGGTCTTGTGATGCCCCAGGAGATCATAGCGGTGAAAACGGTGAAGAAAATGAAGAAAACAGTGCAACACACTGTCCATATCGCATGTGTCACGGTGGAGGGAGCAGATCCGCCTCGGGATCCGGCGCGCCAGTTGCGGCAGGCGAATCCGCCTCGGGATCCAGCGTGTCAGCAGCGGCAGGCGGATCCACCTCGGATCCTGGCGCGACAGCATCCGGCACGCCAGGAGCGACCGGCTCCGCACTGGCCACGCGGCCAGCTGTGGCTGGTGGTGGCGCCTCCACCAGTCCACGCGAATCAGAGACTGCCACACGCCCTGCTCCCATCGGCCCGATCGACTCACGCTTCGGTAGCCAGCCGGCTGTCTACAAGCGGCGTGACGCGGGGCGATCGGCTGGTGTGGGCCCAGCTGCGGCAGGCGCAGGATCAAGTGCAGATCTCTGCCAGCCCGTGCCCGCTGGTCGGATGGGATCTTCTGCGCCGGTTTCTTCTCCAACGTCTCAGCCGCGAGCCATAAAAGATCACCCAGCTGCAGAACCTGCCACACCTACTGGTGCAGGAGGATCTGCCTCGGATCTGGCGCAGGAAGACTCATTCGCCGTATCTTCTATGGTGCAGAACAATTCCGTTGCATCACAGCGCCGCACACGATTGCAGTCAGGGGTAACTAAGCCAGTTAATTACAAGCACATAACAAAATATGGTATGATCTGTTGTACAGGTGAACTAGGTGAACCCAACACACTTGAGGAGGCCCTTGGTGATGAGAAGTGGAGAAAGGCAATGCATGAGGAATATGTGGCACTACAGAAAAATAAAACGTGGCATTTAGTTCCTCCAAGGCAAGGTAAAAATCTCATTGATTGCAAATGGGTTTTTAGGATTAAAAGAAAGTCTGATGGAACAATTGATCGCTACAAGGCAAGGCTAGTTGCTAAAGGTTTTAAACAAATATATGTCATAGACTATGAGGACACCTTTAGTCAACCATTCGTCTTGTCCTATCTATTGCTGTTTCCAGGGGATGGAGTCTTCGACAGCTAGACGTACAGAAAGTGTTCCTTCATGGTGTTCTGGAAGAGGAGGTTTACATGAAACAACCTCCTGGGTTTGAAAACAAACATGCACCCTCTCACGTATGCAGGCTTGATAAAGCATTGTATGGATTGAAGCAGGCCCCTAGAGCATGGTATTCTCGTCTCAGCAAGAAGATGCAAATGCTTGGATTTGTTCCTTCAAAGTCTGACACTTCATTGTTTATTTACAATAAGTCCAATACATCAATATTTGTTCTTATATATGTTGATGATATTATTGTCATAAGTTCATCAGATGAGGCAATAACAGGACTGTTGAAGGACTTAAGTGCTTGGTTTGCTCTAAAGGATCTTGGGGACTTGCACTATTTCCTAGGGATTGAAGTAAAGAAGCACAAGGATGGACTTCATCTCTCCCAAGAAAAGTATGCAAATGATTTGGTAATAAAAGCTGGGTTGCAAGGCTGTAAACCTACTACTACTCCTTTGTCTAGTACAGAAAAATTGTCTCTCACAGAAGGAACACCCTTGAGCTCAGAAGACGGCACAAGATACAGAAGTCTAGTGGGTGCACTTCAATATTTAACTCTCACACGACCTGATATTTCTTTTGCTGTCAACAAGGTGTGTCAATTCCTTCATGCACCAACCACAGTTCATTTGACTGCTGCAAAACGTATGGTCAGATATGTGAAAGATACTATGAGCATTGGCCTTAATTTTAGCAAGTCATCTTCCACTCTTGTTAGTGTGTTCTCTGACTCAGATTGGGCAGGATGTTTGGATGATAGTCGCTCCACTGACGGTTTTGCAGTGTTTCTCTTGGATCTAATCTGATATCCTGGTGTGCCAGAAAACAAGCTACTGTTTCCAGGTCTAGCACAAAGGCAAAATATAAGGCACTAGCTAATGCTACTTCAGAGATTATATGGGTGCAATCTATTCTTAAGGAGCTTGGTGTGAGAACTACTCAAGCTCCATGTCTGTGGTGTGACAATCTGGGTGCAACTTATCTCTCAGCAAATCTAGTTTTTCATGCAAGAACAAAACATATTGAAATAGATTTTCATTTTGTCAGAGAAAGAGTTGCTAGTAAACTCCTAGTCATTCGGTTCATATATTCCAAGGACTAGATTACAGATGGGTTTACCAAAGCCTTGCCCATACGAAGCTTTGAGAACTTCAAGTATAATCTCAACTTGATGAAGTTGTGATTAAGGGAGGGTGTCAAACACCATATTGCTATGTACGTTACAAGGGGCTGCTGCACCATATCTTGCTATGCATATCTTGGTAATTCGGTTAGGTAGTTAGCTAGAGTCATCTCTATCTAGCTTCCTCTCCAAGATGTAATCTAAACTGTATGCGCTATCAGGGAGGTGCGCCCATGGCTATAAACACGTAAGGCGTCCTCTCGGGTTGAGGTACGACGCTTTCCGCCATCGCACAGCCTCATCCCACAGGCTGTTCTGCTCTGCTCAAGGGAAACACTTTCCGATGGATTAGAGAATACTAACACTTGAATTGGATTAGAGAATATAAAGACCTGCAATCTTGATGAATACTAAAAACTGGCCGACTGATTACGTGCGTCCTTGACTGCCTGGCTTTTTAAGAACCTCTACAGCTGGTGATGCACTTGGTAATTCAGACTTGCAGAGTTCTGAGTTGGAAATCTACCACGGTGGGCGTGGCATTTCTGGTTTATTAGTTAGCCTTGTTCTTATCTCAACATGCCGTGTTTGTTCCTTTTCGTATTGCTGGCCAGCCATGTGCCCTCAGTTATTCCTTGGTGTAGTTTCACCGCTGGTTGGCTCGTACCCGCATGCATGCGCTTGGCCAGGACGCTGGGTGCAGTCCTTTCCCATAAATTGCTCAGTGATGGCTGCACTGCACTGCATTGCAATGCAACAACAAGATTAATGACACACCAACCATGGAGAAACATGCATGCTGCGGCACTGCAATTACTGGGCTAGGAGCCTAGGACACAAGCACGTACTTCTTTTCCTTCCCTCGCGCAATATACAGATTTCAGTTTTTCTTGCAAGTTGCAATAATAGAAATTGAGAAACTAAAACAAATTGCCTGAAAAACTGTACTTTTGTTGTTGTTGCAACTTTGTATA
>NC_041384.1:8855302-8882811 GCF_002162155.2 Triticum dicoccoides | reverse complement strand
GCTATCCATTAACTGCTGTACTACATGCTACAGCTTCTATCTCACGTGCTTCTGCTGCTGTAGCCTGTAAGAGTGAATGAAACTAGGTTCCTAAGAGCATCTCTAGCAGACCCGTATAACGCGGACCCGCAAAACGCGTTTGCAGTTCGCGAAAAAACAGCTTTGCAGGCCGGCGCGGGCGGCCGCAAAGTCAGACCCCGCGAACGGACTCGTATAAAAGGATATTCGCAGAAGATGCTTTTTTACGGGTAGGCTTTACGAGGTCTGCTCGGGCACCGGCGCGTCGACCGGCAAACCGAAAATCCCCAATTAGTGAATATGACAGCGATTTTGACAAATGAGTTCAAATTCGAACTTTAAAACATAGTTCACGCGCAAATAAAAGCAGAGTCCAATTTCTCTCGGCGGCGCGGGCGAGCGGCGGCATGCGTGCGGCCGGCGGGCACGTGCGAGCAGTGCAACACGCCGGTGGCGAGCTGCAGCTGCACATGCGAGCGCGTGCAAGTGGGCGAGCAATCTGAGAAGCACGGCGCAGGCGAGCGAGCGTGAGCACGCGGACCTGCGCAACAAGGACAGACAGCGCGGTCGGGCTAAAGAAGAGGGCAAAGCGAATATTCAATTTTACAATTTTAATATGAGGGGATCTATTCGGTCGCAGCTCAAACCAACCCTTAAAATGCATTTTCCGCGAGCTGAAAATCACGGCTTAAGGGCCTGCTAGAGATGCTCTAATAAGGCTCCCGTTTCACAGGAGAGAGAAACCTAAGATAGAGTAAATAGTCCTCATGGAGGTCCCCACCGTTTTGGTTGGATATGAATGCATTCAGCCGTAGCTGTGCGCCCAGCGGTAGTGTGTACAGTACACAACAATAAGCGTTGCTGCGACTGCGCCGAGCAATGGAGTAGGCAGCACAAAACTCGATCTCAATCCACAGAGTAGCGGAGCGGAGAGGGAGAGTCAGGAACAATGGAGCGCGCGACGCAGTCCCTTGTGAGCAATGTTGGGCAGCTGATGGCCAACGAGTTCTGGCTGCTCCGCGCCGTGGGCAGCGAGGTCGGCGAGCAGAGGGACGAGCTGGCCACCATGAACGCCGTCCTCCGGATGCAGTCCGAGACCGAGGACGGCGCCGTGGACCACTTCATCCGGGAGTGGATGAAGCAGGTGCGCGAGCTGGCCTACAACGCCGACGACCGCGTCGACCTTTACATACTCCGCATCAAGCGCCGCCCGAGCGACGGCTTCCTCGTCAGGTCCAAGCGCCTGCTCGCGACTCTTTTCCCTCTGCCGTCTCCTCGCCGGCAGCATCAAGACCCTGCGCGCCCGAGCCATCGCCATCAGCGAGCGTCATGCTCGCTACAGCGCTAGCTGCCAGGCACTACGCCCCTCGGCCTCTTTTGCCCCTGTGCCGGCGGTGTGGGCGGAGTCGGCCCAGGCCCTTCGCCCTCCCGACTGTAAGACAATAGGCTTTGGGGGGAACCGGCACAACCCTCTAGGGGTGGCCTATCACATATATATATAATGAGGTGGTATACAACGTTACAATATACACATGTAAATACAGTCTAACACCCTCCCTCAATCTTAGCCACTTTCTAATGAATCTAGAAAGGTAAGATTGCGCCTGCAAGTCTCAAACTGTGGCAAAGGCAATGGCTTGGTGACGATGTCAGCAAGTTGATCCTTGGAAGAAATAAACTTGATCTGTAGTTGCTTCTGAGAGACACGTTCACGCACAAAGTGATAGTCAACTTCAATGTGTTTCGTTCGGGCATGGAATACCGGATTTGCAGAAAGGTATGTAGCACCGATGTTATCACAGCAAAGAACCGGAGGCTGTGATTGGGCTATACTTAACTCCTGAAGCAAGGACTGTACCCAGATAATCTCTGATGTGGCATTGGCCACAGCCTTATACTCAGCCTCAGTACTGCTACGCGAGACAGTAGCCTGTTTCCGAGCACTCCAGGCAATCAGGTTAGAGCCAAAGAAGACATCATAACCCCCCGTGGATCGCCTGTCATCCGGATTGCCAGCCCAGTCTGCATCAGAATATGCTGAAAGACAACCAGAGTCAGACGGCCGAATATGCAAACCATGAGCCACCGTGAAACGAATATAGCGCAAAATCCGCTTAACAGCAGACCAATGAGTGTCACGGGGTGACTGCAGATACTGGCAGACTCGGTTAACATCATAGGAAATGTCTGGTCGCGTGATCGTCAAGTACTGGAGCCCACCAACAATACTCCGGTACTCGGTCGCATCAGAAGAAGAAAGAAGCATACCATCAACAGCATTGAGCTTATCAGTGGTAGACATGGGTGTAGTCGTCGGTTTGCACTTAAGCATCCCAGCTCGCTGCAACAAATCCAGAGAGTACTTCTTCTGCGTCATAACAAGGCCAGCAGCACGAGAAGTAACCTCCACACCAAGAAAGTAATGAAGCTTCCCAAGGTCCTTGACCGCAAAATCAGCACCAAGTGAGCGAACAAGCGTAGTAGCAGCCGACTGAGAGGAGCTGACCAAAATGATATCATCGACATAGACCAACAAGTACATAGTAACCTCAGGCCTTTGAAGAAGAAACAATGAGGAGTCAGCAGTTGATGATGCAAAACCATGAGCACGAAGAGCCATTGCAAGACGAGCATGCCAAGCACGAGGAGCCTGCTTCAGACCATAAATTGCCTTGGACAGACGACAGAGATGATCAGGGCGATCCGGATCAGAGAAACCCGGAGGCTGGCGCATGTAAACCTCCTCCGCCAAGACACCATGAAGAAAAGCATTTTGAACATCAAGCTGACGAAGAAACCAACCTCGAGTAACAGCCAGAGAGAGAAGAAGTCTGATGGTAGTAGGCTTGACCACTGGACTGAAGGTGTCTTCATAGTCAAGTCCAAAATGCTGTCGAAAACCACGAGCAACCAGACGAGCCTTATAGCGCTCAATGGACCCATCAGAATGCTTCTTCACTTTGAAAACCCATTTGGAATCAATGACATTTACCCGTGATTGTGGAGGAACAAGAGTCCATGTCTGATTGCGAAGAAGCGCTTGATACTCCTGCTCCATGGCCTCTCTCCAATGAGGAATGCGCATAGCAGCTTGATACGTGCGTGGCTCAGAGGATGGATCTGCGAGAGCAGCAGACATGCACGCCGCTAACCAAGCAACTGTGCCAGCGTGACGTTGCTTAGGCTGAAAAATGCCACTCCGACTGCGCGTATGTGGACGTAGAGCAGCAGCAGGAGCCGGCGGAGGCGAAGGTGACGGAGACGTGACGGTCGCCGGAGATGCAGGAATCACCTCAGGCGAGCTCGGGACAGACGACTCCGGGCTGCATGGCGAAGACTGGCCCGACGACAGGGGCTCAGAGGCCATGGGCGAACCGAGGGTGGGCGAGGCCAGCTCCGGTGACACCGGCCCAGACGGCCTTGGCGAGGCGAGAGCAGGCGAGGCCGGCCCTGGTGAGAAGGGCCCAGACACCCTGGGCGAGGCAGGGGCGGGCGAGGCCAGGCCTGGTGATGACTGCCCCGACGCCCTGGGCGAGACGGGGACCGAGGAGGCCGGCCCAGTCGGCGGGGTTGCAGGGCGCGACGATGGCGAAGGCGGCCCAGAAGCCAGAGGCGACCGGGCCAGGACGTCGATCGGCCGTGCATGAGCACGGAAACCGAGGCCATGCAGGGGCGCCATGTGCTCCTCATGCACAACAGAAGGTGCCGAGGATGAAGGCGATGGCGACGAAGAGGAAGATGGCGCTTCCAGAATCTCTAAACGAGCTCCACGACCAGTGCCTGCACCATGGTTAGGCAACAATAGAGGAGAATATGCAACATCATCAAATTGGTCAGAAGCAACAGAGGATGAATGCATGACAGGTGGCTCGGTAGTGGACACAGGGAGTTTGGCAAAGGGAAAAACATGCTCATCAAACACAACATCCCGAGAGATGTAGACACGATTAGTGGGAACATGAAGACATTTGTATCCTTTATGAAGAGAGCTATAACCAAGAAAAACACACTTCTTGGAACGAAACTCGAGCTTACGCTTGTTATATGGACGGAGATGGGGCCAGCAAGCACACCCAAACACCTTGAGAAAGGTGTAGTCCGGTTGTTCATTAAGGAGAATTTCAATGGGAGTCTTCATATTCAAAACACGAGTGGGAGTACGATTGATGAGAAAACATGCAGTGGTGAAAGCATCACTCCAAAAACGAAACGGAACAGATGCATGGGCCAAAAGAGTCAGACCAGCTTCAACAATGTGACGATGCTTACGTTCTACTGAACCATTCTGCTGATGTGTATGTGGACATGCTAAACGGTGAGTGATCCCAAGCGACTGAAAGAAGGAGTTGAGGTTGCGATACTCGCCACCCCAGTCCGACTGAACATGAACAATTTTGTGCTTGAGAAGGCGTTCAACATGTTTTTGGAACTGAACAAAAATGTCAAACACATCAGATTTACGTTTGATAAGATAAAGCCAGGTAAAGCGGTTGTAAGCATCAACAAAACTGATATAATAATTATGACCACTAACAGAAGTCTGAGCAGGACCCCATACATCTGAAAACACAAGTTCTAAAGGATGTTTCACCTCACGACTGGACTCCGAAAAAGGAAGTTGATGACTCTTCCCCTGCTGACAAGCATCACACACTGCTACATCTTTATTACTAGACACACTAGGAAGCTCATGACGACGCAAAACATGCCGGACAATAGGTGTGGCCGGGTGACCAAGACGAGCATGCCACTGTGACGGAGATACCCGAACTCCACTGAAGACGCGAGCGACGCCAGGATGCTCCAGACGATAGAGACCTTGGCAGAGCCGCCCACTAAGAAGAATGTCCCTCGTGCCCCGATCCTTAATAAAAAGATCAAAATGATGAAATTCACAAAGCACATTATTATCACGAGTGAGTTTAGGAACTGAAAGAAGATTACGTGTCACAGATGGAACTCGAAGAACATTGCGAAGTTGAAGACTCCTATTGGCATGTCTAGTGAGAAGTGATGCTTGACCAATATGAGAGATGTGCATACCTGCTCCATTGGCGATGTGGATCTTGTCGGAGCCATGGTAGGGTTCACGAGTGTGAAGCTTCCCCATCTCACTGGTCAGGTGCTCTGTCGCCCCAGAGTCCATGTACCAGTGGGGATCAATGGAGTAGGACTGAGTGTGTCCCTGTGGGTTCTGCGGCGGCGGACGATCAGCCATGGCGACCTGGCGAGCAAAGTTGCGTGTATCCTTCCCGTCATTGCCAAGACCAAGAAAACCCCGCTGGAAGCGCTTGTGACACTTCGAGGCCCAGTGCCCATCGCGACCACAAAGCTGGCACACACGGGGACTGCCAGCCCCTGGTAGCGTCGCAGTAGGAGGAGGGGCCGAGGCGGGTGGTGGTGACTGCCCCGAAGGAGCCCTGGATGAAGCAGAGGAGCGACCACCCTTGGTGGCGGCGTTTGCCGAGAGGGCGCCGTTGCCCCTGGATCGGCGCGTCTCGACTCGTTGCTCAGTAAGCAGGAGGCGTGAAAAAGACCTCGTGTGCTGGCATGGGCGTGGAGTTGCCCCTCTCATTGATGATCTCGACTAGGGCGTCATACTCCTCATCAAGACCATTGACAATAAACGAGTTGAACTCGGAGTCGGTGAGGGGCTGTCCAATGGAGGCCAGCGTGTCGGCGAGACTCTTGACTTTGTTGTAGAACTCAGTGGCGGTGGAGTCAAGCTTCTGACACTCCCCAAGTTGGCGACGGAGCCCAGATACATGAGCCTGCGACTGTGCCGCAAACGAGCGCTCAAGAATAGTCCATGCCTCGTGGGACGTCTTGGCGAAGACAACAAGCCCAGCAACGGCCGGAGAGAGCGACCCCTGGATGGAGGAGAGGTTCGCCTGATCCTGCCCTGTCCAGACACGGTGAGCCGGATTATAGACCGGACCATGCACGCTGTCAACCAGCGCAGGAGGGCAAGGGAGAGAGCCGTCGACATAGCCAAGCAGGTAGTGACTCCCAAGAAGCGGAAGAACCTGCGCGCGCCAGAAGATGTAATTGTCCGACGACAACTTGATGGTGATGAGATGGCCGAAGTGAAACGGCGGTGGCGGCTGCGATCCCATCGAGGAGACTGGCTGAGGTGAGAACACCGTGGAGACAGTCGGAGGGGCAGCCGGCGCGGTGACAGAGGGCGCGATGGCCGCGGTTGACGCCGCGAAGCCTGCCAGCGCGACGTCCTCTGCCACCAGCGGCGCAGTGGCCGAGGGTGCGACAGCCGCGGTTGACGGGGCGGCGGTGGTGTGAGCCACAAGCGCCTGCCCGGGCGAAGTAGCAGCCGGCGGGAGCGCGAAGAGGGAGCCGACGCTCCGTGTCCCGATCGGCGCCTGAAGGGAGGCGGCATCCAGCAGCCTCGAGAGAAGTGCCGCGAGGGAGGCCGGCAGAAAACCGGTGGCGGTGGAGCCGGACGCAGCGGCGGACGTCATAGCAGTCGGGCGACGGCGGCGGCGGCGGCGGTGGCGGCGGCGGCGGCGGCGGCGGTTTAGGGTTTTTAGGCGGAAGCGGACGTAACCTAGCGTGATACCATGTAAGACAATAGGCTTTGGGGGGAACCGGTACAACCCTCTAGGGGTGGCCTATCACATATATATAATGAGGTGGTATACAACGTTACAATATACACATGTAAATACAGTCTAACACCGACACCGACGACCCTGATCAGTTCGTCGGCATCCAGGAGCAGGCCAAGACCCTGGTCGCCATGATGGAGAAAGAGAAAGATGACAAGCTCCAGGTTTTCTCCATTGCGGGGTTCGGAGGGCTAGGCAAGACCACGCTAGCCATGGAAGTTTGCCGGCAGCTGGAGGCCAAGTTCGACCGCCAAGCGCAAGTGTCCGTGTCTCAGGCGTTCGACGGCGGGAACGACCTGCGGGCACTGCTGAAGCGCGTTCTTGAGCAGATTGTCACCGTCAAGTCAAAGAATGAGAAAGTCACCGAGGAAGAAGAGAAACAGGATTCCGTGGGTGACATTGACGGAATGGATGTGGAGAAGCTCACCAGCACGCTCAAGGAACAACTCAAGGACAAAAGGTATTACCTACACATACACAGAGTGGATGTCCTTATTTTGATTTGACCCATCAAACTAGTTAGAAGTTTTCAAATTTATTTTGATTTAGGCTCAATTTGTGTTTGATAAAATGTGTGTGATGTCCTTATTTCACAATCTATTGTGGAAAATTGGTGGTAAATTAGGATAAAATAGGCAGAAGTAGGACAAAGTGTCAAAGACACAACATAATAGGCAAAAGCTGGTTGGGCAAAAAAGATTACAATAATACATCACAATGCAAAATGCAGCCTTGTTGTGGAGCTACATGATTATTTCTTTTCGTGCTTTCATAGGATTTTCTTTTTCTTTTTTTCTCAAAAGTAAGAAGATGACCATTCAAAAAAAAAAGTAAGAAGATGACTTGATCTTCAGTAGTTGACAATGTTTGTAATTCCGGCCGAAAAATGCAGTAACCGACCGGTTACCAGATATTTCGATGGAAACTACTAGTTGTACATATTCATGTTGATACTTCATCGCTACATCCGAAAAAGGTTTATTTTCTACTCTATAAGATTAATATTCCGAAAGAAATGTGCACTAAGTGTAAGATTTGACCTTTGTGTTTACTATCTCTTCACTTGTATTCTTTCAACGTCACACATGTGATCCACTTGCAATATTTGGCACTCTCTCCCTACTCGCATTTAGTCCATTTTCCCATGGACAAAGTAGATGCATCAAATCTCAACGGCTGTTTTATTTATGTAGAAAGTTTAGAAAAAATATAGTTTTGTTCTGTTTCACATCATTGAACTGAATAATGTTGTACAAAGTAGTGGTCAAAGTTACAGACTTAACATTCACTAAAATGCAATATTTTTTAAAGAGCTAGCTATATTGCTCATAACTTGTAATATCCATGATGAAACCAGGTACCTTATTGTGATTGATGATGTATGGACAATAGCAGCGTGGGCTGCAATTCTGTCCAAATTGCCAAAAACCACATGTGGCAGCAGAATCATTGTGACCACTCGGATAGATAGTGTGGCAAAAGAATGCAGTGGAGGTAGTGTAGATAAATACTACAGTATCAAGCCGCTCAATTTGGAAGACTCCGAGAAGTTGTTTATTAGGAGAGCATTTGGCCCCAAGAGTACCTCTTGCCCAGGTGAGCTGAAAGCTGCAATGGATAATATTTTGAAGAAATGCAATGGACTACCGTTGGCCATTGTTAGCATTGGAAGCCTTTTGGCAAGCTATTCCTCTCCAGAGAGCAGCCATATGAGGGAAACAATTTGTAGATCAATTGGTGCACAGATGGAGAGCAACCCAACCCTTGTGGGAATGAGGAAAATCATTACACTTAGCTTCAACTACCTGCCTCATGACCTCAAGCGTTGCATGATGTACCTCTGCATTTTTCCAGAGGATTACCAGATCAGCAAGGATCGGCTCCTGAGAAGATGGATTGCCGAAGGATTGATACCTGAGAAGCGGGGGCTTACTTTGATGGAGACTGCAGAGGCCTACTTCAATGAGCTAGTGAATAGGAGTATGATTGACCAAGCCGGCTGTATAGTCACATACTATAATAGGGTGGATGTGTGTCGGGTGCACGACATGATGCTTGAGGTCATGGTGTCCAAATCCCTGGAGGCTAACTTTGTTAGCTTGGTAGGGGTTCAGTATGAAGGGATGTCATATGATATTGTCCGCCGCCTTTCCGTCCATGATTCAGAAAATGGGGGGAAATACTCTCAATCCGAGAGAACAGCAACGGGGAGAGGTATGGTGAACATTATTGAGGGGATGAACGTGCAGCATGTTCGATCATTGACCACATTTCAGTACGAAGGCCACAAGTTGCTACTTGATCAACTAGGAAAGTTCAAACTGCTGAGAGTACTTGATCTGGAAGATTGCAAGGACCTATTGAACAAGCATTTGAGGTACATTTGCAAGATGTACCTTCTTAAATTCTTGAGCTTGAGGGGTACGGATATCAGTTTATTGCCTCCTGAAGTCTGCAACCTAGAGCATTTGCAAACACTTGATGTCGATGATACGCTCCTCGAGACGCTTCCAAACAGTCTGATAAAGCTGACCAAACTTGAGAGATTGATGTTCTCCCACAGGGAACACTGGTTGACCCTATGGACATTGCCCGAAGGGATCTCAAAAATGAAGGCTCTGCGTGAGCTGAGTAGAGTAGTTGTCAGAAGTGTTGAGGTTGCCAAAGAGATCGGTAATCTACAACAGTTGGAACGGATATTTGTCTATCTCGACAGTAACTCCAGGTCCAAGCTGGACAGTGACATTAGACAAGAGCTTAAGCGCTCCCTAAGTAAGACACCATCACTTCGGTGGCTGGACGTGGGAGAGAAGGTAGATATCCACAGAGATGACATGGACTATATCATAGATCTCGAGACACCACCGCAGCTTCTGCGGTACCTTAGATTTGGTGGATATATTTCTCGGATTCCAAACTGGGTGGGCTCACTCGCATTTCTCGCCGAGTTCACAATTTCAAGCACCAACCTTCTTGGAGACCAACCATTTGAGGTCATTTGTAAGGCTCCCATCCTGAATAGCATCTTGTTTCAGATGTATTTTTACGCTGGTGAAGATCTGGTTGCACGCAGTGCCCACAAGTTTCCGATGCTCAAGAACATGAGAGTGGCCCTTGCTGCTCAAACTCCCAAGGTGTTCAGTTTTGAGAAAGACTCCATGACAAAGGTTGAAGTACTTGAAGTGGACTTCGGACGCTGGCACAAGAGCATTGTTGGCGTCGAGCACTTGACAAACCTTAAACAAGTGCGGCTCAGTGGCAGAGGTAATAACACTTCACTGATCCATGCAGCGAAGGAGCTAAAAGCTGAGAGTGATAGGCGCAGCAACTCCAGTCTGTTCCCATTCACGGTTGTAGTGAGATACAGTTGATCCCTCTCTCCTCTGTTCTTCCTGCACACGAGTTGGTCTTGGTGGGTTAATTTGTTTGTCCGTTTTGTTATCTTAGTCAAGATGTTGCTGCTGCACATGTTTTCATCAGAACTGTTCAAGAAGTAGTTATGGTGCGTGAATTATCCCTATCGTCGTTCTTGAATGTGGTGGTGGTGTTTCTTGTCATGTAAACCTATTGTTCCTCTTATTGTTCAACTAGTTGTTTCTTTAATCAAGGCAATGCATTAGTTCGGCGAACGAGTACATGCATGGTTTCTGAAAGAGAAGGGCTGCAGGCACAAGATATGCAGTAAACAGTAACATAAAAATAACAGCTAGTGACACAACAGATGATCAGCAAGTCATTTGTAAGATGGAAATTTTGCAGACTACACTAGCGCTGACCATCATCGATAATTAATTTTTTTGGCAAAAACATCGATGATTACTTCAAAGAGACGGGTGCCGCAATCTCATCGGAAGAAACAAAACAAAAAAAGCGTAGCCACACAACAGGGGTTTCCATCACATTGGAATGTGCATTCGGCGAGAAACACCAAAATTAACATTGCAGAACTAAGGGTCAATCCAATGGGATTCAGATCAACAACAGTCAGTTACTTAGGCCCTAGCTGAGGAGCTGTGAGATATCTCGTTCAGAACCACATGGTTGGGTCTCTGGTTTTTCTCCCCAGTTCTAGGGCTCTTGCGTGATAGGACTATAGGAGAGCATCCAGTTCAGGGGACTGGCCAGGGCGGAGGGAATAAAAGTTGATGGAGCGTACGTACCTCAACGGAAGTGGAAGCAGAGCTCCCGGCGACCACCGATGCTGTCGACGCGGCGGCGGCGGTGATCTCTTCCGGCTCCCCATCACTCCCTTTGCACCCACTCTGCTTCCTCGCTTGTTGAATGTAGGGGTGCCTTGTATGGGCTAGGCTGGACAGATTGATGGGCCAGGCCGGCCTGATCTGGTATTCTGTTTGCGTTATCCATTTGTATGATGACTTTTGGTTTGACAACAGTTTGCCCCCAAAATCACTGATTGAGGACTACTCACAAAGATCACTCCCACCCTCCCAGGTTGCGACAAGTGAAGTTTTTTTTTGTAGATTTGTTTATTCAAAATGTTTTATCTCTTAAACCGTGTGTCCAAATCTCGAACCGTTTTCACCGTTGGATTCCTCGCGTCGAGATCTTCAAAAGAGATCCCATGTTGATAGGTTTTGACGATTTTTTTTCACGAAGAAAATCATACGAAAATACGAACCGGGAGCACGGGTTTTTTCCCTTTTTAAAAGAGGCACGCCCGTGCCTCTCATGAAGTCACAACCGTGCCTCTCGCGGAAACAAAACCGTACCTCTCGCGGAAGAAAAAATAGAAGAGAAAACGCATTTTTTTCCGTTTCCTAGAGGCACGTCCGTGCCTCTCGCGGAAGAAAAAAAGGAAGAGAAAACGCGGGTTTTTTTTCGTTTCCGAGAGGCACGGTCGCACAACCGTGCCTCTCGCGGAAGCAAAATCATGCCTCTCCCGAAAAAAAAACACGTTTTTTTTTCCGTTTCCGAGAGGCACGGCCGTGACTCTCGTGAAAGCACAATCGTGCCTCTCACGGAAGCAAAATCGTGACTCTCGCGAAAGAAAAAAAACAGAAAATGTGTTTTTTTTCGTTTCCGTGAGGCACGGCCGTGACTCTCGCGAAAGCACAACTGTGCCTCGCGCGAAAGCAAAATCGTGACTCTCGTGAAAGCACAACCGTGCCTCGCGCGGAAGCAAAATCGTGACTCTCGCGAAAGCACAACCGTGCCTCTCACGAAAGCAAAATCATGACTCTCGCGGAAGGAAAAAAATAGAAAACGTGTTTTTTTCCGTTTCCGAGAGGCACGTCCGTGACTCTCGCGGAAACAAAACCGTGCCTCTCGCGAAAGAAAAAAAAATAAGAAAACGTGTTTTTTCGCGCAAATTTTTTTGTTCAAAAGTTAAGAAAGACCGGTGGAAAACCGAAACGTCGAGAAGAACCAAAAAGAAACGGTTAAAAAGCCAAAAACATGTGTGAAAAAAAACCTAAATCCAGAGGGAGCGCCCAGAGCACAACACATGGCGGGCGGCTGGGAGCGCGCCAAGTGGCGCTGATCGTTGTGAGGCTCCCGAAGGAGCACTCATTAACTAGTTGCTCCCACTTTGTCCCTTGCAAGTATTTCTCAAAAAAAAAGTTGACCCTTGTAAGCTGATTGTATGAAAACAATTGTTATACAAAACTACTAGTGTTAAAATCATAGTATATGTAAGAAAATATAGAACATCATCGCATTGTTTTAACTATATATATTTGCTAAGTCTGTAAAAAAATAAAAAGACATTAACAACAAAAATTTATAATAAACTTAAATTTTAGCCCACCAAAGATCAAACTTGTGGGCGTTCCCATCAATAGCAAGACGACTGTGGTAACTTCTTGAATTTTGAAACTCCATGGCTCTGTTTTAGTAGGCATTGTGTGAATATGTGTGTGAGGTGGCAGTGTGCGTGCATGTGTGTATCTACATTGTACTTCGTGTTTCTAGAGAAAAAACGTTCTTTAAAACAAATGTCTGAATTTGATGGTCGCGTCATGATATTTCTCCACGAGTCTGCTAATGAGCCTTTGTTGGATTATAGTTGTGTGGCAGAACCGCCTGCCACCCCTTTTTTAGTTTTCATGTGATGTGTGTTTATGTGTTGGATTATAGTTATTCCGACAATTAGTTTTTATGTATTGTGTTTATTTTTCATATATTCTTTTAAGTGCAGCATATTTGTTGTTTCGTGTAGTTAGACACCTGGTGTCTCGTTACATTTTAGAGCTTGGAGGCAAAAGGCATGGCTATTTTGTATTTTGTAGTAACTTATGGATGACATGGTGAGAACATTGTTTGGTTTGTTTGAAGTTTGATGTCGGTATAGTCACAATGGCTGAAGTCGTAACTACGTGTTTGTGAGCATTATTTGAGCCGTTTTGGTGGTAGTGTTCATCTGTTTGATGACGCATATTCCTTCCTCATTCCTTGTTTCGAGGATGATTGGGATGACGACCAACATTGTTTGTGATGGGGTAGGAATCGTTATCTCTTTGTTGTCATGTGAAATGTTTGGTGTGATGTAGAGATGCATGCCCGCGTGCTTTGGGTATGTGGCAGATCCATTGTTGCACGAAAGCTGAGTCCGCTACACTCAACATTCTTGAAGTTCAATTGTTATAGTGGCCGTACTTGTCTACAGTCAAGTCCAGAGAGTTGAACGTACTTGTTCAAGTCAATAAAATGTCTTATATCTTGATACGGAGGGGCTATCTTTTGTTTTGCAGGAATTGGGAGACTAACCACTAAACTTTGTTAAACAAAGAAAAATACTTAATTAATGAAGTATAAGGGAGAGTTGCCCACTTACTTAACAGAAAACTGGTGAAAACCATGGGAACCCACTAATCAGACGCACAACACATATATGTGAAAAAACATTGTCCTTCGAACTAAAAAACACGGTCGAGGTTGCACATTGACGTCATTGTCATCATTTTTATCGAGCAAGCGACTCCGACTCCTACCAAAAACCGCCCACAAAGTGCAGACAACAAAGGTCACGGTCAACCGCACGAAACGCCATGCCAATAAACCAACTGCACGTGTCGACGACAGTGCAACTCATATTCTAATGGCAAGCTACGAAGGATGCGCAAGGCTGGCGCCACCAAAGATCACAGAATGGATCACCCATTTCCTAGATCGTCAACACCCGGACCCGCCGCCACAACTCTTACTTCACAACTAGAGACAACCAATGCAATCTTATCCCATGCTTATGTGCTACTCTGTTATAATGTCTTGTCGTGCAGCTTTGCTACTCATTGTTTTTCTTTTTTGTGGGAAAATTTCCAATCTATTCATCTTCAATCATGGTAGTGCAACGAACACTAGAATTAATAAAAATTACATTTAGATCCGTAGACCACCTAGCGACGACTACAAGCACTGGCCTTCTTGCATAGTCATGGGGATCATCTTTGAGCCATTAGTTGTCATTTATACAGATCTTAAACATCTAGAAGGAACGCAGTGATTTCATTTTCTAGGCCAAGATCTATCTTCCCTGAGCTGTAAGGTTTGGTTACAAAGTGATCTTCAAGTTCATATATTTCCTATGAAGTCGGACCTAGCTGAATCCCTGATCGATTTGTTGTTGCAGTTATTTTTTTCTAATTCTTTGTATTTTTCTTTTTCCTTTTCCTGACCGCTTCATGTAAATGTTGTGAAGCCTACTTTCTTACTCTAAAAGTAGGGGACCCCACCTAATTATGTTAGAAATAATAATTATGAAACATACACATTGATGTAGAACCCTCTATTGAGATTATTTCAAAATCTAAAATGGACACAAATCATATAAAGATATGGTACATCCAAGTGGTACAAAACAGCATTACAATGTTGTTAATTTTCTTCTTAGATTTAGATGGAATTCAGTTTAGCAAAATGTCCCAAACTATGTTTTAAATAGCATAACTTTCATAAGTTATACTTTTAGAATGGTGTATTTGTAAACATATATTTTATAATTGCATTACAATGAACTTGGGAGTTTGGATTATGGTAGCCCCGACACAGTTATATGGTTAATATTGTTGAACAACAAAAATGAATAGTATAAAGATTTAGCGATACATTGATGTTAAAAAAGAAAAAAAATGTATAAAGATTTGATGGTCATTTATTATTAGTCATCTTGGCCAACTACACGACAATATTCACCTGATGTGAACACCGGTTCCAATCCCAGATCCTGATGCATGAGATCCATTTGGAGGACGACACCCTTCATCAAATTGTGGAAAGGCCAACGGCCGAGTCCTTGGCCAAGTGAACGTAACCAAGGAAGAAGGGGTCATACGCCATCTCCTCAAGGTCATCAACACCACAATGTCCGAAGAAGTGCATTGAGCCCGATGAGCTTTGCCGCAAGGGCACGACAGAGATGAAGGTCGTGCAGAATGAGGAGACAGGAGGCTTATTGAAAATATCATGTTTGGCCTCCTTTTCGCTGCGAACATGATATGACGTTATGTCGGTTGATCCAATTGATATATAAAATATTATATAACAATTATAATGTACCAAGATACTAGCAAAGTCAGAGGTATATGGAAGCCTTGGATGAAATTTTTTAGCCTTCTCACTCCCCTCTCCCCTTCATGGTTTGCCTTTTCCCTCTAGAAGAAGTTCATAAATCTAAAAATAGTTAATGAAAAAATAAGAACGAAAAAAAGAAAATAAAAAAGAAAAAAGGCTATAAAAACTCATCACAAGAAACCACTAAGAAACAAGCCAAAAAACAGCCAAAAAATGATGGAAGGTTCCCGATATCGATCCAAAAAAGAATGTTGAATCGCACTCACAACCCCACGATAGAGAGTAGGTGTTCCTTACCACTTGAGACACTGAGTGTTAGTGATTAATAGGCCACACGAACATTTAAGAACTAACGGAGCGGCAGATCCAACGAAATTGAAAATTTTCGACCATTTCTTGGAAATTTGTTAACACTTTTCTCTTTTCAAAAGCGAACATAGTTTAAATTATGAACTAATTCCAAATTTTGAATAAATGAAAATTTCAATTTAATAAAAAACTAAAAATATAAAAAAAAATCAATATATGAGCATTTCTTGAAATTGTGAACAAATCTTAAAAGAGAACATTTTTTAGACCATGAACAAAATTTGAAAACACACCATTTTTTGAATATGTCATTTTTAAAAAACGAGAATATATTTTGAAATATATTTGTTTTGAGAATACAAACATTTCTCAAATTTAGTGACTATTTTTTAATTGTAAAAATGTTTTATGAAATCACGGACATTTTTTGATATTTTGGAAAAAAAAGGAAAAAGGAAAACTAGCAGAAGATGAGCAAGAAAATTTGAACAAATTTGGAAAACAAATTAAAATTATCTAAAACTTGAACAATTTTTTGAAGAACATGAACATTTTTTGAAATTATGCACATTTATTTGAAACGTGAATTTTTTGAAATATGTTAAAAAAATTAATCTAGAACAAAATTTGGAATTTCGAAATGTTTTTAAAATTCGAAATGAATATCAAAATTCTAATGAATTTCGTACACCATGTATTAATGAAAGAAAAAGGGAAGGAAAATGAATGAAAAAAACGGATAGGAAAAACCCAAAAAAAACATGAAAGAACCAGAAAAAAAATCGAAAAACAACAGAAAAAATGAATAGAAAAAAGAACTAGCGAATGGCAGCACGCGCTGCCACATACTGGTCGGCCCACCCATGGGCGAAGACAGTTATGTTTGCCGCCCGATCTGCCGGATTTACGGGTCTTTTTACTACAAAAAAGAAAAGAAGAAAAGAGACAATAAATGTTGTTGGGCCGTACATTGATACGCATTGTTATAAAGTGTAAAAAGGAGATGAAGGGAGCAACTAGTTGAAGAAGGCACAGGACCGGTCCTGAGATTTCGGGGGCCCGGGGCGAGAGTAAAAGTCGGGGCCCTTAATATAGACATCTTAACAATAACATTGCATATAGGTACATGTATTATCAAGCACTTAAATGCATCCAATACTAGTATGCATATCAAATACTTTATAAATATTACCTTTAATAATAGTTCTAACATTCCTTGATGCAAAATCACTTATGATGGGGTCGTAGTCAATATCATCCAATAGTTTCTTCTCGATTCCATAATGTTGCCAAACCATATAACCACTCTTGGGTCATCGGTGACCTCAGATAGTTCCTCAATAATTTCAACTTCAAAAAGCTTCTTCCGCCTATACGATAGTCACAGGTATAGTAAATAAGATGCGATAAGCAATGGAGATATCTGGATAACAACCAACTTCTCTTGACATGCTCGAAATCTCCATAACATATATTACGGTCATCTGGCAAAGTGAATCCCGCAATTTTCAATTCAGAAATAAGATCATATACCTCAACATCACATGAACTATGAAGAGAGAAAGTTTTTGCAAATTTTGTGCACCACTCTTCAAGTTCATTATCATCTACCCTTCAAAAAAGTGATCGCTATCAACCAAAAGAAAAAAAAATTATCTTGGACAGCCTTCTCAAATTCTAGAATTTCTTCTCGACAATCACTTTCCTCAAATTGTTTCTTCCTTGTAACATGACGTCTTACCGGAAGCAATGGACCTACACTCATTTCATTTGTAATAACTTTGGCAATTATCAAACTAGCAGAAAACCCCTCATCTCTATATATACATCTTAAAATATTGTGTTATACCTTGTATTTTCTTTCTTTTTCCTTTTATCGCTAGCAGATGCATATTTTCTTCCAGATGATATGATGACACAATGCTGAAAAAAAATCATTAATTGTTGAACAGTGCCACTGGGCCGGCTATGCATCTACAGAACCGCATTAAGAATACATGTTATATACCTCGGATGGCTGAATCACCGATGGACGCAAACCAGAGCCGGATTACGACGGGGCCCCGGCGAATTGAAATCGGCAGCGATGGACTGATGATCTAAATTAGGATTGGGAGAAAAGGAGAAAGAAGCGTCGAGCACGCAGTCGCGAATAATCGAAGCCTCGGCGGCCGCTAGAAATCGCTGCGTCAATGCAAGATGAAATAGGAAGGGATCAATCACTCCTACTTTTACGTGAAAAAAAGGAAAGAAACAATTGCTTCTTTTTTTTGAGACAACGAAAGAAAGAAACAATTGCTGCCGCTGTGCCTCCTCGCTGGCCTGATGCGTGCGTGCTGCATGCTGCGTGAGGCCCAGCCGGCCAGCCCGATACGGCATTTTTCTTCTGCCTCGCTGGACATATAGCCTATGTACGCATACCCGGCGAGGGGCCCCTAAACTTTGGGGGCCCGGGGCGGCCGCCCCCCCTGCCCCTCCCGGCCCTGAGAAGGCACCTTCAGAAGCTTCCAAACGATCACTTGGACTTGGCGCAATCTCAGCCGCCACTACATGTTGCGCTCTGGCGCTCCTTCCAGATTTTTTTTATATTTTCGTACGCGTTTTCGGCTTTTCAGGCGGTTTTTTCAGGGGTTTTTCGTTTTTTTTTTCATCGGTCTTTCTTAGCTTTTTAGCGGAACAAAATTTAAATTCTTTTTCTTGTGAAAAACGTGTTTTTTTCTTCCACAAGAGCCACGGCCGTGCCTCTCGTAAACGGGAAAAACACATCCCCCCTTTCATGAGAGGCACGGCCATGCCTCTCGGAGACAAGAAAAAACATGTTTTTTCCCTTCTGTGAGAGGTATGGATTTGCTTTCACGGGAGGCACGACCGTGTCACTTGGAAATGAAAAAAAATGTGTTTTTCTTTTCTTTTGCTTCCGTGAGGCACGGATTTGATTCCACGAGAGGCACAACTGTGCCTCTTTTGCAAAGGTAAAAAAAATGTGCTCGCGCTTCGTGTTTTTCCGTTTTTTTCGTAAAAAAAAGTTCATCAAAACCTATGAACATGGGATCTAATTTTGAAGACCTCAACGCCAGGAATCCATCGGTGAAAATAATTTGAGATTTGGACGCGTGGTTTAAGAGGTAAAACATTTTAAATAAACGAATGTATGAAAAAAGGAAAAAAACTCACATGTTACAACAAGTGGCGCACATACAGTGTGCCACTTCTCGCAACCTAGAAAGGTGGGAGTGATTTTTGAAAGAAGTACTCCTCAATTAGTGATTTTGTGAGATGAAGCAAAGAAACAAAAAGGACGTTTGGTTCAAAATGGGCCCACTTCTAGCCCATGACCACCAATTCCCTCTCCTACGAGACAAAACCGTAGTGACGCCACATTATATGAACTAGATGATGCCCCGACGCGTTGCTGCGGGAACCATGTTAAAACAAATGCATCAATAAGTGCTAAAAACAACTGAAACTAATTAAAGTACAAATGTAAAAATGCTCTTAGTTTATGTTTTAGAAACAATTAAACATACAAAGCATCTGATAAAATGTGTATAAAAAGAGAAAACATTTTAAATTAAACATAATGTGACACCATCTTTCAATAAAAACATGGAACGCAAACTATTTAGATATAGTAGACATCTATTCACCTTGTGTGCCAGTTGTTGCCGCCCGTACATCCCAGCACAACCGCCACACCACTCCACCGCCGCCGCCCGCATAGCCCAGCACAACCGCCACACTACTCTACCGCTGCCGAGGAGGAAGAGGAGCGTCGAGCGAAGAGGAAGACCATTATGGAGTCGGAGACGATGGAGATCCTGAAGGAGGACACCGTGAAGGTATCGACGAAGATGATCATGGTAACGGGGCCGCTTGGAATGCTGACCCGCAACTTCAAGCACTTACAAAATGGGCAAGATTGAAATTCAACTGTTGAAGTAGCTCCAAATCCCGCCAAGTATCTAGGCAGACAGACATTAACACATGCATCTTGGTCGCATTAACATAACAGTAGACCAAGACAACCTTGGTGATATTAACATATATTCCGTAGAAGAAGAAGAAGAAGAAGAAGAAGAAGAAGAACTGATGTTGGGCCAGGGCCAGCGCAGATTGATTCACACACATGTTGTCAGGTGTCGTAACTGGGATGAAGAAAAAAAGAGGAGTATTGGGCCAAACCAGGGCCACCCATTCCCTCTCTCCTCTCTGCCACAGCCCACAGCCCACAGCCCACAGAGAGAAAACCCTAGCGACGCCAGCTATAAAAGATCTCACCTTGCCAGACGCGCCGCCGCCGCCGCCGTCCGCACAGCACAGCCCAGCACCGCCGCCGCACCACCGTCACAGAGGAGGAGGAGGAAGAAGCAGCGTCGGGCGAAGATGAAGACGATCCTGGCGTCGGAGACGATGGAGATCCCGGAGGAGGTGACCGTCAAGGTCTCCGCCAAGATGATCTCGGTGACGGGGCCGCGGGGGACGCTGACCCGCAACTTCAAGCACCTCAACCTCGACTTCCAGCTGCAGGAGGGCGGGCGGAAGCTCAAGGTGGACGCCTGGTTCGGCACCCGCAAGACCATGGCCGCCATCCGCACCGCCATCTCCCACGTCCAGAACCTCATCACCGGCGTCACCAAGGGCTTCCGCTACAAGATGCGCTTCGTCTACGCTCACTTCCCCATCAACGCCTCCATCACCGCCGCCAACCGCGGCATCGAGATCAGGAACTTCCTCGGAGAAAAGAAGGTAAATTTCTTTTCTTTTTCCTTGACCAAACAGTCAGATCGGCGAGCTCGATTTAGGGGTTTGGTGATATAAGCAGCTAATTGCCTGACAGTGTAGTGTTCCATTCATCAGATGCCTGGTTTATAAGTGATTGCTGAATTGTGAGTTATTTATAGGCAGTAAAATCTCTGTTCATATATCATTCTGCGTATGTGATTTGTGTAGCTTTTTACCTACCATGACACTGGTGTAGCTTGGGAAATCTGCTTAGAAATGAATGGTTTTTGTGAGTTCTTAAGAGTTTTATAAAACAGATGTTGAGACTGCTGCAATGATGGCAACCTTACTTGAGATGTTTGATCACTCCTTGCTGATATTCCTAGAACAGGCGTCACTACTACTGTAGTAGTGGTGACACTCGTGTCATAATCGGCTCATAGTGCTGGTATGATCAATGAATCTGACTGTGGTGTACTGCAGGGAAGCAAATGCCACTCTTGGCATCGTGTGTTTGCGATGCCCTGTGTGGATTTCATCTGTTTTGACGCTTTTATGTGTGTTACTTGAGTCATATATGAACTGTACTGAGATTCTCCTTTTCCTTGAACAGGTAAGGAAAGTTGACATGCTTGATGGTGTGACGATCCTGCGGTCTGAGAAGGTCAAGGACGAGATCGTCCTGGATGGCAATGACATTGAGCTCGTCTCTCGCTCTGCTGCCCTGATCAACCAGGTTAGAGCCCTTGCCTATGCTCATACTGAAAACTCGCATCATAAGTTGCGTCATTTTACCTGTTAGGCCTATCTCTGAATGAGATTGTATGGTACTGCCAGAATTTTCTGTATCACAATTAGTTGTAGTCATGTAGGTGTTGTAGCATACCGTGGAACGATTGTATGTTCCACTCTAACGCGCTCTTTGAGTGTTGATGCATCTTTTCTAGTTTAGGCGTGACAAGTGCATAGCCTAACCTAACCTGGAAGATGAGCTATAGAATAGAAGAATATCCATGTATTGTTGGTACACGACAAATGCATAACATTTACTGGCGTTGCGCTGGCAGCATGTGGTTCCCTATATTGATCCTACACCACCGATCATCCCCATCCTGACCAATGGTTGTTTCGTTTTCCTTGAACCAGAAATGCCACGTGAAGAACAAGGACATCAGGAAGTTCTTGGACGGAATCTACGTCAGCGACAAGGGCGCCATCAAGGAAGAGTAGTGTTGTCGCGATCTATCCATCCGCAGCCCCTTTGTAGCTGGTAGCAGAAACTGTCCTAGAGTTCTTGGAGCTTGTCGAAACCAAGATCAGAAGCCGTCTCTTCTTCTTTTTGGCTCGAGTGAATCAACAGAAGTTTGCTGTAGTTTTGTACCGGATCAATTTATCAGGGATGTCATGTAACTGGAGCTTGGAGATGCCGTCTTTACCTGCCTATAAGACCTCTTGTTATCTATGCTGGTTCTGCTTGGCTTCATGCTGTCTGCTTTGCCTGTCACTGGCTCCTGGTTCTGTTTTTGTGGAATTCTTCTCTGAGATTTTCATAAGGATAATCGGTAGGTTGGTGTCTATTATCTGTGCTTGTGGGCCCTGTAGTTTTATTTCAAGGAATTGTGGGCTGTATAGTTGGGCTGTATGGGCTGGCGCGAGGTCAGGTGAGTGTTTTCCAGCCAAGAATGAAGAGCAGAGCATGGTCCTGCTTTGGCGAAACCAGCCAGTCTCCAGCGGGCGGGTGATGACCTGTAGCGTCAGTCGCCGCCGTTGTCCCTGCCCAGCCGGGGAATTTGACTCATCGGAGTGTTTTGCAGCCAAGAATGAAGAGCAGGCTTGCGGGCGGGCGACGGCCTGTAGTGTCCGTCGCCGTCGTGGCATGTAGTGTCAGTCGCCGTCGTCCCTCCCCGGAACCAAAGGGCATTTCCCCTAGGCGTGTAAGCTCCTAAACTATATGGTCGCACTGATTCCTGTGGCAAAACTGAAATTGTGTACATGGAAGACCTATTTACAGTTAAACTTTCTCGTTCAGTAAGCTATGATAGGTAGTATCATATGATGATACTGGTATCTTATCTTTCTTTGTCAACTACAACTACAGCGCCACATCATGGACAGTGGGTGAAGCACACATTGTATAATTCAACTATTGTCAGTGATCCACAAAGTCAACGATTGCGGTAAGGAGGGCCCCATGTCATTGTCATGTCATCCTCGAAATCGAAGTTAGTCAATTTTACCGGCGCGTGGCGCTTTCCATTTCCAATAATAGCAGCAATACTGTTTTTTTTGTTTTGGAGGTTATCTGGCCCTTTCATTTTCAACGATAAATTAAAGTTGACTGAATCAACTAGTGTTTTTTAGGTCGGCAGACGAAATGCCTATATAAGGCTCATGCTTGGAGACCAAAGTGTATAAGCTGCCTCCCTTCTCCAACCAAAGCGCACGACGTTCTTCCTCATACAAGAGGAAGAGGTACACAGGCACTGTGAGTTTGCATACTCAGGTACTGTACCATTTATTTGCTGAAGCATTTCTGTAAAGGGGAAGAGAAATGTATTCTTTGCTGTGAAAATCGGATGACATGCTCACACTGTTTAATTTTAGATCCCTGCCTATAGCTGTTGCCCAAATGCCAAAAGCTAGCTGATGGAATGATGGCAGCCTAGCTTAAGGCTGATGGAATGATCCCTTAAATATACCTGCGTGCAAGAGTTTTAAAGAAACCGTTCGATTTGTCAGGTATCATATGCTGAATTTACACGATGCTGTTTTCTCGCAGTCACTTCGCCTTGCACTCCCTCCGTTCCTAAATATAAGTCTTTTTTAGAGATTCTAATATAGACTACAGAGGGAGCAAAATGAGTGAATCTACACTCTAAAATATGTCTACATACATACGTATGTAGTCCAAATTGAAATCCCTAAAAAGACATATAGATAGTATTTTTTTAGCATCATATTAATTCATGAATAGCCAGCATATATGTGATAGGAAAAACAACTGATTAAGTCTTATGAAATTGCAGGAGTTTGAAGAAATATTGCTACTCAGACTGGAAGACAATAGTTATAGTACTTGCTGAAGGAACTTTGATCATATTCAGATTCCACAAAGAAGGAAACTCTCAAGTGCAACAAAATAATCTGCTCTGCTGCCAGGTACATCACATACCACAAATGGATTCTGCTAAGCGCCTAGTTGGTTACTACCTAAAATTTTCCTTGTTTTTATCTCTGCATATAGCGGTCAGTTGAGCAAAGATGCCTGGCCATCCATGCATGATGGTCACTACAGCACGACAGTTTGTGATGGTGCTCATGGTGGCTTACAGTGTGCAGACCATGATCTGTAGTTCTTTGCATGGAAACGAGACAGATCGGCTGTCGCTACTTGAATTCAAGAAGGGGGTCATGCTTGACCCACAACAAGCCTTGATGTCGTGGAACGATAGCACCCACTTCTGCCACTGGGAAGGTGTCTCGTGTGGGACGACAACCACCCCTCCTCGTGTTATTTCGCTCAATCTTACAAAACGAGGTTTAGCAGGGCAAATATCTCCTTCTCTTGGAAACCTTACATTCCTACAGTCTCTATTCCTACCAAATAATTCATTCTCCGGAGAGATCCCTCCATCCCTTGGTCATATGCATAACCTCCAAACCATCTACTTGAGTTTTAACAGATTGCAAGGAAGGATACCTAATCTTTCCAACTGTACCAGCCTAATGATGCTTCGGCTGGTTAGGAATAATCTAGCTGGTCAATTTCCTAATTTACCTAGTCATCTGCAAGAGCTGCGCCTCTCCGGCAATGATCTCATTGGAACCATACCTTCTTCTCTTGCCAATATTACAACACTAAGAGATATCTCTTTCGCGTTTAATCACATTGAGGGCAATATCCCAAATGACTTCGCAAAGCTGCACAAGCTGCAGATCCTATTAGGGGCTGTCAATAAGTTGACGGGCACGTTCCCACATGCCATCTTAAATCTTTCTGCTCTCAATCTTCTTAGCCTTGCCTTCAATTATCTAGGTGGGGAGGTACCAACCTACCTCGGTAACCATCTCCCTAACCTCCAACTTCTTCAATTGGCTGACAACTTCTTTCATGGGCATATTCCCTATTCATTGATAAATTGTTCCGAGCTGCACTACGTCGACATGTCAAGTAATAATCTTACTGGTGTAGTACATAGTACCATCGGCAAACTTAACAAGCTGTCCTACTTGAATCTTGAATTCAACCACTTCCACGCTCGTAACAAGCAGGAATGGGAGTTTATGAGCAGCTTAACCAATTGCACCGAGCTACAGAGTTTCTCAATGAAAGGGAATCACCTACAAGGAAATGTACCAAATTCATTGGGAAACCTTTCTGATCAGCTTCAGAATCTCCTTTTGGGAACAAATAAATTATCAGGAGGTTTTCCTTCTGGCATAGCAAATCTGCGAGGCCTATTCAAATTAGGGTTAGAAGAAAATCAGTTTACAGGTGTTTTGCCAGAATGGCTTGGAACTCTGCACAATTTACAAGGAATAGAGCTAGCTAACAACTCCTTTACAGGGGTTATTCCATCATCCCTTGCAAACTTATCTCAGCTGATAGAACTCTTTCTAGAATCTAACCATTTATATGGAAATATACCCCCAAGTTTGGGAAACCTTAAGGTCCTTGAAAAATTGAGCATTTCCAACAACAATCTTCATGGCAGCATACCAAAAGAGATCTTGAGCATTCCTACAATAAGTCGAATTGGGTTATATTCCAATAAACTAGATGGGGCACTTCCTATAGAAATAGGACATGCCAAGCAACTGCTGTATCTGCTAATTTCATCAAATAACCTATCTGGTGTCATCCCTGAGACACTCGATGGCTGCGAAAGTTTGGAAGTCATCGAGTTTGATCAGAATTCTCTTAGTGGAAGAATTCCAACTTCATTAGGAAACATAAGCAACTTGGAGGTGCTTACTGTGTCTCACAACCACTTATCTGGATCCATACCGAAGTCCATTGCTGCTCTGAAATACCTTCAACAACTAGATATGTCATTCAACCGTCTTGATGGTGAAGTTCCAGAAGAAGGTGTCTTCAAGAACACAACTGCCATACGCATCGGCGGAAATCATGGGCTCTGTGGTGGAGTCCTAGAGCTACACCTACCTGCATGCCCTGTTACAATTTCAAGCCCGTCCAAGCACACTTGGCCACTATGTTTCAAAGTGATGATTCCACTAGCTAGCATGGTGCTACTTGCCGGTTTTGTGTCCATGCTAGTTTTCTGGAGGAAAAAACAAAGGAGAGAATCGATGTCTCTACCTTCTTTTGGTAGAAAATTTCCCAAAGTTTCTTATGATGATATCGCCAAAGCAACTGAAGGGTTCTCCTTGTCCAACGTAATCGGCAGTGGAAGGTATAGTTCGGTATATAAAGCCAAACTGTTTCGAGATGGAAATGTGGCTGCTGTGAAAGTCTTTGCTCTCGAGACAAGGGGAGCACAAAAGAGCTTCATCACATAATGCAATGCTTTGAGGAACGTGCGGCACCGCAATCTAGTCCATATCCTTACTACATGCTCTAGCATTGATTCTAGAGGAATCGACTTCAAAGCACTAGTCTATGAGTTCATGCCACAAGGGGACTTGCATAAGTTTCTACACTCTGCTCGGGGTGACGAAAGCTCTTCAGATTCGAACTACATTTCACTGGCTCAAAGGTTGAGCATCGTGGCAGATGTATCAGATGCAGTGGCGTACCTTCACCAAGAGGGTATTGTTCATTGTGATCTGAAACCTAGAAACATTCTCCTAGACGATGATATGGTAGCTCATGTTGGGGACTTCGGGCTTGCAAGGTTGCCGATTCATACCACAACATCGTCTTCTGAATCAACTTCGACGTCTTCGGTTGCAATAAAGGGAACCATAGGATATGTTGCTCCAGGTACCATCCGTCCTTGCATTGGTTTTTCTTTCTTCATATGAACCTTGACAGTTTGATCATGCGAATGAGTCGGAACTAAACTCTTGCTGGATCTACAGAATGTGCAGGGGGGGTCAGGTTTCAACTACTTCGGATGTTTACAGCTTTGGAGTCATCCTCCTTGAAGTATTCATCCGAAGGAGGCCAACGGATGCCATGTTCAAGGACGGATTGAGCATTGCAAAGTTTGCAGAGATCAACTTCCCCCATAAAGTGCTGCAGATTCTTGACCCAGAACTGCTGCAGGAGCTGAACCTCTGCCGGGAAACTCCGATGGATGTTGTCGAGAAAAATGGAGCGCAGAGTCTCATTTCTGTGATTAGTATTGGGCTGTGTTGCACCAGGTCGTCCCCAAGTGAGCGCATCAGCATGCAGGAAGTGGCTGCCAAGCTGCATGGGATCAGAGATGCGTATCTCTTTACACAAGATTGAGACGAAAGCTAGATAAGGATTTGTCTATATAATTTATATGGCAAATATAACAACGAGTGTTTGCCTTCTCTTACTATATTTGGTCCTTTGTTTGCTCGAAATGAGAAACTAAGCATGTAACCGATTGGGAAAGAATGGTACTAGTATTTCTTGGTAAAGTTTTGATATTACTTTTCCCAAACAGACCCTTATTGTTATTCTTCTTTTGACTTTCACCATCACTAATTGATTCACCATGATCGAACCACCTTGTATAGGTACTGGACATACCATTGTTTAGGTGAGTCTTAACTATCCTTGAATTATGCTGCATCAAATCCTGGCATTGGATGCATGAGCACAAGATGGCACAAGATTGAATCACCTTCATTGTTGTGTTCACGTGTGAATTTCATAAACTCCTTAACACGATTTATGTATGGCGGGGTAAGCTTGATTGATTTAGTCATTCAATCTCGATCCATAGCCTGCAAAGCATTATTGGCATAACAATGTGTGTCAACTAATCGAGCAGATCGAAACACTTTTGCTATGATGTATGTTAATAACTGGATCACACCTGAAATCGCTTGTGCTTCGCCGTGCCGTCCTCGCGCATCGCCTCGCCTCATCGGGGACATGGTCGTTGGTCTTTTCGTAGGCCAATATGGGGATGTTCCCAATTCCTTTCTTTACAAGGGAACTGAACGATCCCTATTCCATGCAATTTTTGTCTATTAACAATGGACATGCCACAAAATAATTCAGCTACAAATATAATCACTAATTTTCTATTATATTTCCTTTATTAACCCATCCAAGATACTCCGTGCCACTGAAAATCGTCACCGAATAAGTACATATCTTGTGATAGTGAACATGCGTCACCTAAAACCAGAGCAAATGGTCAC
>NC_041384.1:8851207-8855180 GCF_002162155.2 Triticum dicoccoides | reverse complement strand
CCGCCACCGAAAATGTTTTTAGGGATCGTTAAAACTTACTCACCAGGATTTTCATCACAACAAATAGGGATTTTATAGTGACATCTTTGATCATTCAAATGACGAGGTGTAAGTCGGTGGCGGGTGGGAGTTTTCATGGTAGTTGGGGGTTACTGGAGGAACGGTGTTCTCTTCCTAGATATGTAGGGGGAATGGGATTGACCGGAGGTTCGTAGAAGAGGGAGGTGATTAAGAGGAGGCTTGGACTCTATTTTGTTTGTTTTTACTAAAAAAACCCTAATGTATGGGATAGAGACAGTAAATAGTTGGAGTTGTTGTCCACAACCAGAAGATCATCCTCTTGGACTCAATACAAGATCCGACACTAAATACATATCCACGAGAATATCATGTATATCTATTAAAAAGCTTGTACAGTGGTGCGCCCGCCAAATAGGGGGTGGAGAAAAAAATAACTTGATTCGCAATTGACGAGTCGTCCCCTACATTGTCGCATGGAGATCATGGTGGTCCTTTCACGCCTCTTCTCTCGACCTGCTAGCAACACCTCAGTGATGCTGATGTGGCTACCTCCTGACGCTGGTTCGGCAAGAGCGACAGAGGGATGGGGTTCAATGGTACTATGGTAGGAGAGAAGGCGTCCGCCGCAATTAAGGTTGGGGAGGGGACCCCAGATGGAAGAACGACAGATGGGAGGAACCACGATGGCATCTTCATCACCGATGCAAGGGAGGACATGTTCTATATCCCGTATTGCCTTCCCCGGCTCACTGGATGCCGATGCAACCACGGCGCCTGCCGATCCGAAGATGATGCCGATTTGGGAACCTATGGGCGGGACATGCATGGAGCTACCGTCCAACTCAGAGGACACTCGAGGTCTTCATCGTCAAGGGTTTCATGGTGCTCTAGACATGCGAGATCGAGCATGTGGAGGCGCGAATCCTACTCTTATCCGGAGTAGTGTCCTATGACTGACACCGACATGCCTACAAGAATGAGGGGCTAATGCAGGTCTTGGCAGTAAGGCCATGGTGTGGGCTGGATCTGGCGACACGACTCTGTATTAGAAGGATAAATCACATTGATTGGGGCGATGGTAGACGACGCTAGGGTGGTGGCCCCGGGAACATGGTGGGAAGATCCGTGAGGTGGCCGCAACGACGACAATCTACATGGTGGTTGTAATGGTGATTGGATCTGAAGACCATCCTACGTCCAAGAGACTCTTACTCTCCCATCATCGGGGATTGAAGGAGGTGCGACGGTAACCAGAAGTAAGACGGCATGGTCCTCAACCTGCATCCACCATCCTCTTGAGCGGTGCGGGATGGCTTTGGGCTGTCTCGGTGCTAGGATTTGGCTAGCGAGACGGCGTCATCTTTAGAGGCTGCTGGCAATGACAGACATGCCATCAAATATGGCCGTACTTCGAGTGAGAACCCAAGATCTTCTCTTTATGGCTAGCTAAGGCAAAGTCAGTATGCGAGCGTCCCTTGTTGAAGGTGTTAGCTCGAAGCTTGGCTTCGTGGTTGAAAATTCTATGTCTGGCCTTTGGTTGGACTGGTTAACATCGGCGCACGTACAACGATCTTTTCTTGAAGGTTTTGTTTGGGAGTAGCATATTTCTGAGTTAATTTGGTCGCATGTCATAGTGTTTGTGGTAGGATTATGAAAATCTTGTCACAAGACTGATCCATTTTGGATAGCCTTGTTTTTTCTAAACCGAGTCATTCGACATCGATGCTAGGCTTACGTTGACATTGTTAAATAATCAATAATATATGAATTTGTGCATTAATCGATGCAAAGGCCAGAATGCGAAATAATGCGATTAAAATAGTGGCATGAAAAATGGGCCATGCGGTGTTTGTTTAACAAGGGCTCAAAGAAAAGTAGAAAACGTCAAGCACGTGTATAAAATGAAGCCGTAAGTGATATAATGGCAGAACTCATGTATCTTTACATCATTGCATGAGCAAAGCTTAAGCGTAATCAAGAGCGGCAGCAAAGTGTTTGTATATATTAAAAGGTCGTTTTTAAAAGAAAATGAACACATGAAAGTGATTTTATTTAGTGGTTACAAAGTTGTATTTGAGCACATATGGCTCCACACATAACCAAGGTTCGTCTTATGGAAATACTCCTTTTGTGTTTTTTTCTGAAAAGAAGGAGAGACCTCGGCCTCTACATCCTAAGGGCATCTTCAGCCGCGCCCCAGGAAGGTCTCCTCAGGCAACTTTTTCACGCCGGCGCCAAAAAAATGGCCCAGTCGCGCTCCTAGGAGCCCGATTTTGGCCGGCCTGGGCCGAAAACAGCGCCGGCGGACCCAGGCCGAACCCGGCGCGCTGGGGGGCGCCCGGGGGCGCCGGGGCGAACTGTTTTGGCGCGAAACAGCCGCGGGCCCGCCACGTCAGCGACACGGCGCCTCGTATTCCCCCAACGGCCTCGGTTCCTGCGGGGAATCAATGCCAAGGCTGCCGCCGGTCAGCCTTGCCATTGATTCCTCACGGGCGGCGCGTCACGGGACGACGCGCCGACGCCTCCCCTCCCTCGCACGCGTACACACGGGTGCGGCGCGGCTATATAGCCGGTGACCTGCACTCGCCTGTGCCCACACCAGCCCCGCCCCTCGCCGCCGCCCAGCTCCTCACTCTCCCTACCTCTGCCGAGCGCCGCCGCCCAGCCCCTCCCTCTATCTCTCTACCTCTCCCGAGCCCGTCGCCATGGCGGAACGCTACCTCGGAGACGAGGCGGCGGCCAACGGCTTCGGCCGCCGTTCGCTCCGCGAACAGGAGTCCTGGCTCCTGTTCCAGGCGAACATCCTGGCGCCGCCGGACATGCGCGCCGGGCCGACGGGGTGGAGGCTCAGCGCCGGGGGAGTGCCCATTCCCCCGTTGCCCGACGCCGTGGCGAAGCCGACGTACTTCGCCGAGGAAGTCGAGGTCGTGCGCGCCTCCCTCACCGACGCCCAACTCTCCCTCCCCCAGTACGCCGCCGACAACCACGCGACTTGGGCGGCGTATTTCGAGCGCCGCCGCCAGTAGCAGCGCTTGGCGTCCATCAACGGCACGCCGGTGGTTGGCGGCCGGCAGAACAGCGAGGGGCGCCACCTGTGGTGGGGCGTCCCCGGCCGCACACTCGAGGGCGTGCTGACGTACCTCGAGGGCGGCAACGACCCGCCGTCGGCGTACCCAGCGAGGGCGGCCGCCCCGGCGCAGCACCGACGCGCCGGGCCATGGGCGCCAAGGAGGTTCGGGTCCTCCTCCTCTTCTTCCTCCCCCCGATCTTCATCGCACTCCTCCGGCACTGCTCGGCGTCAAGGCCGAGCCCGCGGCGGAGACGCCGCTCGGCCGACGCACTCGCAGCGCCGGCATCATCATCAATGAGGGCGGCCGGCGCGCCTCCTCGTCGGCTCCTCCTCCGCTCTTCGTCAAGCCAAAGGCGGAGCCCGGGCTCGCGCCAGTGAAGACGGAGCCGGGGCTCGCGCCGGTGAAGAAGGAGCCGGCCGCGCCGGTGACGACGGAGCTCGACGACGACGACGTGGCCCTGGAATGGGCGCGCAGGGACTCCATAGCGATGGAGAAGGAGCGTCTGGAGAAGGCGAAGGAGCGCCAGCGCGCCGCCCTGCTTCGCTTCGCGGAGCGTCGACGCGGCCGCGACGAAGGCGGAGTCGTCGTCATCTGCGATAGCGACGACGACGACGACGATGCGCCGCCACCAGTCCGCCATGGCGACGTCGGGCAGGGGTCCAGCAGGGGCGCCCGCGTCAAGGAGGAGAAGGCCGCCGCCGACGATGGCGGCGACGACGGCGACTTCAGCCAGTTTTTCCTTTAGATTAGTTTATGTATATGTGCTATGTAATGAAAATCCGCGAACTTCGCTGAAATGTGCCGAAATTTATCGTGTTTGGCCGAATTTTATCGTGTTTAAGCCGAACTTCTTTTATTTTAAAACGTGCCTGGGGGCGGCC
>NC_041384.1:8704461-8708372 GCF_002162155.2 Triticum dicoccoides | reverse complement strand
GGGTCTACCGCGATGGAGAACAGGTCTGGAAAACGAGCCACGAAGGGGGCATCTCCAGCCCAGCGATCAAACCAAAACAGCGTGGCAGTACCAGATCCAACCGTAATCGAGGATCCAATGCGCAGGACCGGAAGCAGCTGTATGATAGATTGCCAGAACTGGGAGCCACCTGACCGCTGGCAAAAGGCGAGGGGTTGGCCTCGTAGGTATTTCCGCTGAATGATGCGGAGCCACAGGCCACCCTCGCCGTTCGTAATCCGCCAAAGCCATCGAGTTAGGAGGGCAATGTTCATCCGCTTGGAGCACATTATCCCAAGCCCGCCCTGATCACGCGGTTTACAAATTTCAGACCATCGTACCATGTGGTATTTCTGCTTGTCTCCCTCACCAGCCCAGTAGAAGCGACCCTGAACCCTGGCAATCTCATGGTGCAGAGTCTCGGGCAGGCTGTAAAAGCTCATTATGAATAGGAGCAGGCTGGATAGGGACGAGTTGATCAGCACCGTTCGGGCGGCTTTGGAAAGCCACCTTCCCTGCCATGGCTCCACGCGGTGCTGGAGCTTGCCAACCGTGGGCCGAAGCTCGGCCACCGTGAGCCTCGAGTCACTAATGGTATCCCCAGATAGGTTGTGGGGAAACTCCCGAGCGGGCAATTGAGCCGGTCCGCGATACTTCAACGCTCGGCGTCGGGGTATCCCAGAACCATCACCGAGCTCTTATCGAAGTTAATCTTGAGGCCAGACATCTGCTGGAAGCAGAGCAAGAGGAACTTCAGGTTCAAGATGTCGCTCGCCGAACCGTCCACCATGATAATGGTGTCGTCCGCATATTGTAGGAGGGACACGCCGGTTCCTCCTACTAAGTGTGGGACTATGCCTTTGATGTGGCCTGCAGCTTTTGCTTTGTCTAAGATGGCTGCCAGGGCATCGACCACCACGTTGAATAGGAACGGAGAGAATGGATCACCCTGGCGTACCCCACAAAAGGTGGGGAAGAACGGGCCAATCTCGCCGTTAATATTCATTGCGGTTCTGCCTGAGCACACCATCTGCATCACCCGGGTCACCTATCTCTCGTCAAAGCCCTTACGAAGCAGGCATTCACGCAGGAAGTGCCAGCTAACCGTGTCGTAGGCCTTGTGGAAATCTAGTTTTAGGAAGACTGCCTTGAGGTGCTTGGAGTGCACCTCGTGTAAGGCTTCATGAAACACTAGGACTCCGTTCAGGATATACCGGCCCTGGATGAAAGCCGACTGATCCGGGTGGATGATTCAGTCCGCAATTGGGGCCACCCTATTGGCGTACCCCTTCGCGAGGATGCGAAAGATGACATTGATCACCATGATTGGGTGGAATTGGCGGATGTCCGAGGCACCCGTAACTTTGGGAATGAGCGTGATTATTCCAAAGTTGAGACGGGTGAGATCAATGGCCCCAACATAGAATTCTTCAAATAGGGCCATGACCTCAGGCTTAATGGATTCCCAGAAAGTTTGAAAGAACTTTACTGGAAGGCCATCGGGGCCGGGGGGCGAGAATGAGTTCATGCCCTTAATGGCCGCCCATACTTCAGCTTCAGAGAACGGTGCCGTAAGAGCAATGTTATCCTCCTCTGAAACACTGTATCGGGGCGGCCAAATATCATGGGCAAGCGCTAATCCTCCCCGAGGGGAGGCAGAGAATAGGTCTCTGTAGAAGCCATCAACATGGGCCCGGATGGCCTCCGGCTGTTGAAGCAGGGTATCACCATCCCACAGCAGGGGGATGGTGTTGCGGCGGCGGCGGCCATTCGCGATTGCCTGGAAGTAGGCTGTATTAGCGTCCCCCTTGAGGACCCAATTCTGCGTACCTCGGAGGCGCCAGAATGCCTCCTCATCCGTGTAGATGACCGAGAGTTGGTCTTCCAAGTCGTATCTAAGCATCCATTCCTCGGCCGAGAGGCCCGCGGCATCTGCCCGGAGGTCTAGAGCCTGGATGCCTTCAAGGAGAGTCCGCTTCCGCTCTCGAATGTCGCGACCTAAGTTAGCACCCCACCCTTTCATGAATTGGCGTGACCGTTTGGCATAGAAATGCCAGGAGTCGACGGCCAAGAAGGAGCGGTGGGGCGCCTCACGAGCCTCACGCCACCTAGCGGCAACCGCAGCCGCGAACCCGGGCTGGTTCAGCCAGAATGTCTCGAAGCGAAAGCGGGGGGGCTGGGGAGGTCGCTCGTTCTCCGAGGAGAGAAGTAAAGGAACATGGTCAGAATCGATCCTAGTAATCGCGCGTAGCGACGCGAGAGGGCACCGCAAGTCCCATTCCGGGGAGATAAAGACCCGGTCAAGGACCGACCTGGTCGGGTTGGCCTGGCGGTTAGTCCAGGTGAACCTGGCGCCGACCCTATCTAGTTCACGGAGGCCCATGTCTGCGATGCAGTCATTAAACATTTGCATCCGGGGAAAGTTGACCAAGTTATTGCTTTTATCATCTTCAGACCGAATGAGGTTAAAGTCTCCACCCAGCACAACCGGGAGCTGGGTAGCCAAGACTTTCGTTCGGATCTCAGCGAGGAAGGTCTCTGAGCGGCTATGGTCAGCCGTTCCGTAGACGGCAATGACCTCCCATTTGAAGTTGAGGGCACGCTCAAAGATCTCCATGCTGACGAAGAACTCCCCACGGTCCATGCTACCGACCTCAAAGGTGGCATCCTTGACACCTAGAAGGATACCACCCGAGTGGCCTGCGCTCCCACTAGAAGGGAGCCAGTGCCAAGCAAATAAGTCGGAACTCAAATGTTCGAGTTCCGACAGAGAAAACTCCGTACGCATCGTTTCTTGGATGGCCACAATGTCTATTCGCTCATTTCTCATGTACTCGATGAGTTGGCGGCGACGGCCATCTTGGCCGAAACCGCGGATGTTCCAGAATAGGGTTCGCATCACGAGACCATTGGGGGGCTGCTTGACCCCAAGACTCGGGATGCGCTTTGCGCGCGGAGGGCAGCGGTGCGTGACCGAGTGCGGCCCCGGACCTCAGTCGAAACAATCGCTGCCCGGGTACCTCGCGGGGCCACTGTGGAGGGGACGGGGGCGTCTTGGAGGCGAGCACGTGCCTCGGCAAGGTGCCCGTCCAGGATTTCGCGGGCACGGATCGCCGCAATCTGGACAAGCGGGGGGCCAACCTCCCCTCGGAATATGATGGCCGAATCAGTTGCCACCTTAGCTAGGTGGCCTAACGGAGCGGACTCTAGAGCGGAAAACGAGCAAGTAGCGGGGGTTACTGGGACGAGCGGGGTACCTGGCTTGAGGTTCTGGGCGGCTGCCCTGAGCTCCGCCCGCTCGGGGATGGGTAGAGCTGGGGTACCCTCCAGCCTGGCCGCCTCGATCCTGGCGCTGCAACGAGATGACGTCACTGGTGTCGAGGTCGACCTGCCTCTCCTGGAGTACGCCGTGGTCCGAGGGGGGAGGGGGTGGGCAACCACCGGGGTGGTCACCTCCACCGTCACCCCTCCGGGCATCGGACCGTGAGACGGGAGCTGGGTCGGTGAAGCGGTGGGCTCGGGCCGAACTGTAGAAGCAGCGGGAGGAGACAGTGGGGCATCATCCGAAGAGCACGCACCAAGGCCATCGGGTCCAGGAGCACCGGAGTGGCCAGGGAGGGAGGGCCCGAAGGCTGCGCCACAGCCAATCCCAGCCCAGCCGAGACCGCTGCCACCGATAGCGACGCGTCCCGAGGAGACAGGTCTGGGGGTGGCCCGTGCACAACCGGGTCGGCCAGCATCGGTTCGGCAAGCATGCCATAAGCCGGGCGGCCCGGAGCCGACTCCATCCCAGCCAAGGGAGCATCCAGCGTGGGGGGCACAGGCGAGCAGATGGCGGTGGTGATGACGACTAGGGCGAGGGTCGGGATGCCGGGGGAGCGGGGAGTTGACGC
>NC_041384.1:8700051-8702450 GCF_002162155.2 Triticum dicoccoides | reverse complement strand
TGGGGCCGGCGGCTGGGGACCAACTCGCCCCCAGGCCCAATTTTTGCGCCGGCTCACCCCCAGGCGGCGATTTTAAGCGCCCCCCGGGGGGCCAACGGCTGAAGATGCCCTAAGTGATCCACACATCCATGCAAACGAAATGGTGCGGAAGTATGTGGGTGACTGTTCATCACATACTGAATGAGGCCAGCTGATCCACGTGTACGTACGGTGATTTGGACATGAGGAGTGGAATCATGTGGTCATGCACTCCTCAAAGCTTCCCAGTGAGGGTTTTTGACACTGGTTTGGTCACAACCTTACCGGAATTTTAAGACTTGATGTAATACAGCTGGTTAAACCAAAAAGGTTGGAAAATTAGGCCAAGAGTCATTGTGTGTGATTATTGTGTTTGTATCCTCTTAATGCTTCATTTTGAACCAATAAAATCCATCTTTGTCGAAAAATAATACACACCCGAAAGCCCAGCGTACGCAAATACCGGCCGGGCAGGAAAAGGGTAAAGGTGACCACAGGAGGATGTGACGCAACCAGTGGAGACTGGAGAGTGGCATCCATCGATGCTATGCGGTTGCTAGTGCTGGCACATCCGTTCGTCCCTTTGTCGGCCTCTCGACCGGCTCTGCTCTCGGAATGAGATTTTGCTGCCTGCTTAATCTCTTCTTGCATTCCACCGCAAGTACAATACGAACAGTATTTTCTGGACCATCCAACGAAAAGAGTATTCTCGTGTCACCCGAAAGCGTCGACATTACCGCTAGCTGCTGATTCAGATTAGCAGCTAATCTTGGTTAATTATCGCATGCACGCGTGCATCGATCCATGTGGGGGTCGGAGTTAAGTAAACGCCGATACCTGGGGGACCATTCACTAATTTTTTCAGCTCACAGCGGGGAGATCTAGCGAGCGAGCGAGCTTAATTATGTATATATGTTCGACAAGCGAGTGCGTCGCATGCTCCAAAGAACAGCTGATCATCGCAAACATTCCAGCAAGTTAAGCACCTACGCTAGAGATCGATAAGTTGAGACATTGTTGTCAAAAGTTGGTAGATTAGCAAGATGCAGTGACCAAGATAGAAGTATAATTTTCGGTAGGAATAAGTGGAATCATTTTCTGGGCAAATGATGATGGTGTGTGTCGCTGCAGAGGCAAGCAGCATGTCCCTGGAAAAGTGCGAACCAAAGGGCATATATGTCGATCCCAGTATGCATCGGAACCGATCGAATACTGAATATATTGTGATCTAAATTCCTATAATGGCTAACTTCTGACGGAGTGGAGCGGAGGCTCCTCACTGGGATCTAATCCTATATATGATACATATGCTTGTGCGTATTCTAAAAAAAAATAACATTGTAAATTTCCAGGGTTTGTAACATCTTCTAATATAATGAAGTTTCATTGGCCGGCGCCCATGGTCTTTTTCCCCTTCGCATTGAAGGGATTTTCCACGTAATAATCTTATGTCCTCTATGTGGCTGTCGTATCTCTGACAGAATATACTGAAGTGTCCCCCACCCCCCAGCATGTATCTTGCACCGTTGCACTACCTAGCTATTTCTCCGGTTTGCTCCTTTTCCAACTTTTCACCTTGCCTTTTGCATTCTTAATTACTATCCGTGTCACCCCTAGCTATTTTCAACTGCTTTGCTGAACCGGTCTTAGGTGACGGAGGGACCAGAATATGCATATAAATTTATACATTGCTTCTCAATATAATGCAGATATATAGATACGTACTCCCTTCGTCCGAAAATGCTTGTCCCAAGCTTGTTCCTTAAATGGATGTATCTAGCACCAAGTTAGTGCTAGATACATCCATTTGAGGGACAAACTTTTACGGACGGAGAGAGTATCAGAAACTCATCTGTCCTTAGACACACACACACACACACACATGCATATAAATTTATATACTGCTTCTCAACATAATGCAGAGCATTCAGATACATTATCAGGACCTACCACTGTCAGTATGGTAGTATTGTTTTTTTTTTTGAGAAATAGTATGGTAGTATTGGTGGGTGTATGCCCCGGAGAAGACATACAACAAATGCACGCACACGAATGATAACTTCATCCTTCAATTGGTCTAATCATTTAGCATTACAAATATATTCTAGTCTTGCCCTCATTTCGATCCATCACTTTCTCCTTCGCTTTGTGTCAATCGATCTGCAGTTAGTGGAGTGGCGCCAAACCAAATGCCATTAACCAAACCAGTCCACTGCTGTCTCTTCACCAACTCGAACTTCAGCAGTTGCTAAAGCGAGTACCGACAACCGAGAGTTAGCATGGCAGCAAGCATGTAACTAGAAAGGACAAATGACACACACAAAATATATCACTTCACACAAACACTAGCGAGTGTCACTTTGCATGGGTCGTGTTAATCT
>NC_041384.1:8693505-8700041 GCF_002162155.2 Triticum dicoccoides | reverse complement strand
GGATCTAGGAATCTCTGTGTTTCACTGTGTGTTGGTGTTCCTGAGACCCGCAGTGCCGTCGACCGACGACGTATTTGTTCGGAAGGGATGCAAGCATCGAGTCTACTCAAGTTTGGGCCCTCTGGGAGGAGGTAAGACCCTACTCCTACCTTTGGTGGTTGTATTTCTCGAGTACTTACCAGCGATCGGGAGGATCATGAGGGAGATTGGCTTCTTGGGTTACAAGCTCTCGGTCTTGGCAGTGGAGAGGAAGAAGATGGCTGTAGGTGCTAGGATCGTCTAGAATGTATCGGATCTCTATGTACTCATTACCCACCCAAGTTCACCTTATACACTCGATCGAGCTAGGGTTACATCACTTGGGTCGGCCTAAGGTGGGCTCGCCCCATTGGTTTCGCTCGGCCCCTTCCTGTCGCCCATCTTAGCAAGGCGATGGTTTGAAACGGTGTCAGCGAAAGGGGGTTTAAACCATTTGCATAGGATGCATCTACACTAGTGGGTGCTCTAGACATGCGAGGTCGCGTGAGCTGACATCCCACTCTTGTATCCAGGGCATGGTCAGGTCTAGCGTGCGGAGGCACAAATCCTACTTCTTATCTGGAGTGGTGTCCTAAAGATGGCATCAGGGTGCCTGCAAGAATGGCTAGCTTATCCAGTTCTTGGTAGTGAGGCCCTGGTGTGCGCAAGATATGGCGGTGTGACCTTGAATAGAAGGACCAATCCTATCGACGGGGCCGATGGTACACGACGCTAGGGTGGTGGTCCCAGGGACATGGTGGGCGGACCCGTGAGTTGGTGCAATGACAAAAATCTGCATGATGATTGTAATGGCGGCCGGATCTGAAGACCAACCAACGTCCAAGAGTCCCCTTCTCTCCCATCATCAGGGATCGAAGGAGGTGCGATAGTGACCAGAAGTAAGATGGCATGGCCCTTTACCCGCATCCACCGTCCTCTCCAGCGGTGCGGGACGGCTTTGGGCTGTCTCGGCTCCAAGATTTGGCTAGCAAGATGGCGTCGTCTTTGGAGAGGCTGCTAGCAGTGACGGATTTTACAACAAGTATGCACATACTCTGGGTGAGAACCCAAGACCGTCTCTTTATGGCTAGCTTCGTGCCCTTGTTGAAGGTGTTGTTGGCTCAAAGCTTGGCTTCATGGTTGAAAAATTCTATGTTCAGCCTTTGATTGAACTAGTTAACATTGGAGCACGTACGTCGATCCTTTCTTGAAAGTCTTGTCTGGGAGTTGCATACTTTTGAGTTAATCTAGTCACATGTCATAGTTTGTGGTAGGATTATGAAGATCTTGTCATGAGGCCGATCCATTTTGGATGGCCTCGTTGTTTTAAAACGATTCATTCAACATCGATGGTAGGCTTCCTTTGACATCGTTAAATAATCAATAATATATGAACGTGTGCATTAATCGATGCAAATGTGGGTGTATGTGGAAATCCCCAATTAAAATAGTGGCACAAAAAGGGGGCCTGCGGTGTTTGTTTAACAAGGGCTCAAAGAAAACATCAGGCATGTATATAAAATAAAGCCGTAAGTGATATAGGAAAATGACCCGTGCGATGCAACGGGATAAAAATTCTGCCAAAAGCTGCACAATGCCTTGGTTCCATAGAATTGGATCAAGCGCCTTTTAATCTTGGATGAAGCTAGTATTTGAGAGAATTGATCAAAATGTAATGGTAGCAAGTAGCTAGGCCCGTGGTTGCAAAGGTAGAAAATATTGACATGTATATAATTTTGTGGGAGTTGTATTTTCACGAACACTTTGGTTGTAGGGTCCGCACACGTCATCACACTTACTGTTATTACTACTTCCTCTATCCGTTATTTATTATTAGGTTGGGACTAATTTAATATGCTAGTGCATATTAATCCTAAGGGCGCTACAAATATACTATTATGCACAACTTGTAAACCCATTTTAATTATAGTTGACACCACAATGATATCTCTTTGGCCAGTGCTAGGCGCCATCCGGATGTAGAAAAAAATAGAAAAACAGGGTCCGCATTCTGATCAGTCTCCCTGTAGCTGTTAATCGCTACCCATTTCACACACTTGTCGTTTCGCATTTATCCTCATGTGCCTGTTCGCTGCAGCCAGCTCTCCGACACCGACGACCACTGCTGCAACCCCTGTCGCAGTCGGCTCGCTGTTACCCGGCACGGGCATGGTAATTTCTTAAGATTTGGGAGTCTAGATTTTAATTATGGCGGAATAATAATCAGTTTTATGTCGGTTTTATCTTCTCAAGAGCAAGCAAAGGGAGTGGGAATAGCATTAATCTGAAATCAACTATGAGCCAAAAATCCCAGCATGAAGGAGGCCCACCCATGCACCGCAGCGACGACAGAGAGGAGAACATCCACGCTTACCTAACGAAGATGGACGGGTGACCCGTGCGCCGACGCATCAATCGTGTCCTTGTACAGGCTGGCAACGTGGATCTGCATCCCCGCACCTACGGACGGGTCGGAGCTCTTCCGTAGCACCGCTGGCCTCAGCTCCCGTCTTGGGTCGATCCCCCCCTCCTTCCCTTGTGCGCCGCGCCCCATCTCCTCTTCATCGAAGGATCCAACAGCACACCATCTTGACGTGCCTCCCCTCATTTCTCTACTTGCTCCCGATTTTCTCTCTCTCCCCCTCGTCCTTCCTCATTTTCTTCCAGGAGCACGCCGGAGCAACCATGGCACCGCTCCAAAGAACCCCGACGCCGCTCGCCTAGATCCGGATGCTGCCGTCGTTCCGCGCGTCCAGCCCGTGCGCCGCCGCCTCCCTGTGCAGACATCACTCGATCGGATCGAGCGAGAGAGCTGCCTGCCACCCCGCACGCTGGTTGACCCACCTCGATCCGAATCGATCAGGAGGATCCCGGGTTGAATACTCCAAAATACCGGTTCCTTTTTTGTAAAAACAAAAATGTTTTCTTTGATTGGCCACTTAAAAAAGGACTACGGGTTGAATACCTAAAATAATATAGACTATTCTGTAAAATTGTTGACGGTGAATAGGCAGAAGCAATCAGTACTTTGTTTGTAGGTATAGGTATAGATATAGATATAGATTTTGGACTACGTACAAAAGAGCAATTTAGAATAGATCACACATTAAAATTATATCCTAAAGAAAATCTCCATATACAGATGGCACATGTGGAAACTTGTGAATTTGCTTGCTGCGTGAAAAATGGATGGATATGCATGAAGCTCATCATTAAATGGCCAATGCTAGGCGCCGGTTGATCGGCCCAAATGCCGCCGCGCAGCCACATAACCCACGCGCTCATGACCACATGATTCGGCCAGCTGTGCCCTCACACAGTCCTCGTCTTTATCTAGCCCCGCGGCCTCTCGCTTGAAGCTCCTTAGCGCCACTCGTCGGCTCGTCGGAGCCCCTCGCTGTTGCAGCTCGTTGGATGCAGCTCCCTCGTGCCAGTCAAAAAAAATTCATTCCTAGCATCCCATGCCTTTGCAGCTCGACGTGTCTCCACCCCCTTGTTGCAGCATCACCGGGTGGGGGTTCCAGCATCGCCACCAGCCGCCGTCATAGCTCGCTGTGCGCCTGTCACAACATCCAATGCACCGCCACACAGCTCTGTTGTCGCCGCTCGCCATTTTAGCTAGTCGTTCTCAGTTTGAAGCCTTTTGTAAGCCGGCTGTAGCTTTTCTCACAACCAGTTGCAACTTTTTGCGGCTGCGCGGTGGCTGACCTCTAGCTACCCCGTACCTATATTTGAAGCTTTTTCAGAAGCTGGTTGTAGCTTTCTCGCTGCCAATTGCAACTTTTTCCGGCTGTGCGGTGGCCGACCTCCAGCTACCTCGTATCTGGTTGAAGCTTTTCCAAAGCTGGTTGTAATTTTTTTGGTTGCCGATCATAGCATTTTATAGTACTGGTTTCAGCTCCTACGCATACCGGTCAAAGCCCCTGCTTTCTCTGGTTCCCCCAAACATGACACCGGTCATAGCATTTTGCGTTGACGGTTGCAGCTCCGATGTGTACCGGTTATAACACCTGCTTTCTCAGGTTCCAGCAAAAAAATGGCTCTGACTGTAGCAATTTGTGCCACTGGTTGCAGCTTCGTTGAGTGCCGGTAACAGCTTCATCGTAGCCAGTTGAAGCATTCTGTGCAGCATGTCAGCGCCCGCAGGTTCGCCAAGATACGGCTGCCAGACAGCGGCCATGGGTTGCAGGACCGCAGCAGCGCGTGCACCCCCCAACAGCAGTCGCTCGTAGCAGCCGGCATGCTAGACGCCGTCATGGCCGGTCCACAACTATTATCGTGGGGGAGTAAGGACGCTGCTGTACGCGGTAGTGGACGGCACTCGTGCATCTGGTAGAGTGGCGAGAGACGAAAAAAAGCGATGGAAAACTTTTCTTTTGAAAAGGAGGATTACCCTCACCCTCTGCATCAATTGATGCACACGACCATATTATTAAGCAAAGTATTCATAAAATACGTAGTTCGATGCAAGTTCGCAAGCATAACCAAATATAAAAGAGTGAACTGCCACAACCGGCAAAAATAGGACAAGATGACTAGACACCCATCCTATTGTTGGACCGCCATCCAAACCGGTTGTAAATATCCCATGCTACCGTCTCCCAACGGTTGCACCCATAGGCGATATGTTCCCTGACTTTCACATGGCTGAGTAACGACTATGTACAGATCCAGTCAGTCGCCCGGAAGATAACTTGCAGAAAATTTGTGATGTTTTGTTAGTTAAAAGTAACATCATTCCGACAGTTCCAAATAGTCTAAAGTAATGCACACACTCCGATTCAAATATGCGCCGCTGTCTTAGGCTCTACCCCGTTTAGGCACGTCCTGAATAAAGTGGCAATGCTATTAGGAGGGCTGACACGAAAGGACACATAGTACGCCATAATAACTTGGGTAGTGGGTATTTGAGGAAAAGATGTTTCATTGATTCATTTTGATCGCAGAAACAACATCGTTTACTAGCTTCCTAAATTATTCTTAGTAGAGAAAAGTTTGTTTTTGGTCCCTTAAGTTTCCAATAAGTACAGACTTGGTCCCTCAAGCTTTTTCGGTATACATTTGGTCCCTCAAGTCTCAAAACCGGACAAGTTTGGTCCTAAACCAGATTTTGACCCTATTGACCGGGTTTGACCGTCACAAAACCGCCTGATGAACAGTAAATTCGAGTTTTAAAAAAATCTTCAAAAGAATCTGAAATTTTTTGGGGTCCAATATGCTCACATGCGTAAGGTGCGACCAAATTTTTGTGGTCTTTCGACACTCTTGGAGCTCGTGACAAAAAGGACAAAAATATATGTCCGATGAATAGTAATTTCGAAACAAAACTAAAAAGTTCTGAAATTTTTTTTGGGGTCCAATATTGTTACACGCGCAAGGTGCGACCAACATTTTGTCATGAAATGACGTAGGACGGGCTCTAGCAAAAAAAATTGGCTATTTTTTGTGAGCAAAAATTTGTTTTTTTTGCCACGAGCTCCTTGAGTCTCGAAACACCACCAAATTTTGGTCGAACCTTGAGCATGTAATCATATTAGACCCCAATAGATTTCAGATTTTTTTGAATTTTTCTAATTTTGTTTTTGAATTTACTGTTCATCAGACGTAGATATTTTTCTTTTTCTGCGACGAGCTCCTCGAGTGTCGAAAGACCATGAAAATTTGGTCGCACCTTGCGCATGTAAGCATATTGGATCTCAAAAAATTTCAGATTTTTTACAAAAAAAACTCAAATTTACTGTTCATCGGGCGGTTTTTGTTGCGGTCAAACCCAGTCAACGGGATTAAAATCTGGTTCAGGACCAAACTTGTTCAGTTTTGGGACTTGAGGGACCCAAATGTATACCAAAAAATCCCGAGGGACCAAGTCTGTACTTTTTGAAAACTTGAGAGATCAAAAACATACTTTTCTCTTCTTAGTAAGGATCTCTTCCTTGTGTATGAACCACATAAAGATCTTTATTTTTAAATAAAGGTACCTTAATTTAAAAAAAACCATATGCATAAGATGTAGCAATCTATCCCATAGCTCCCCCAAAAGACGATGGAAAACATGTTGCCAGCGACAACCAAGGGTTCGCTCCTCCACCAGACGATGGAAAACATGTTGCCAGCGACGACCAAGGGTGAGGATAAGGGTGAGGATAAGGGTGGGTCTGGTGGATGGTTGCACGAGCCCGCAGGTGAAAACGCTTCGTGTAGCAATTAACAATCGAGCAGCCACTGATGGAAGTAACAGCGAACGTAGCCAGTCCGCCAAGCCGTCCGCTCTCTGTCCGTCGTGCGTCGGCAGAGATGGAACGTGCTGACAATTCCACGGCGGAGGAACCCATGAGTCCTACCGGAAGAATCTTGGAGGAGATGGGTGTCTGCATCGTCGTTGTGATGGGGCTTGACTCGCCGGTGAACCTGCCCGTCTTCCGCTCCGGCATCGAAACAGAGCTGATTACCCGTTCCTCACGCTTCCGCAGTGTTCAAGTAATTTTACAACCTTCATTCTTTTCTACAGTTTTTTTTTT
>NC_041384.1:8658355-8693495 GCF_002162155.2 Triticum dicoccoides | reverse complement strand
AAGAGCAATTTAGAATAGATCACACATTAAAATTATATCCTAAAGAAAATCTCCATATACAGATGGCACATGTGGAAACTTGTGAATTTGCTTGCTGCGTGAAAAATGGATGGATATGCATGAAGCTCATCATTAAATGGCCAATGCTAGGCGCCGGTTGATCGGCCCAAATGCCGCCGCGCAGCCACATAACCCACGCGCTCATGACCACATGATTCGGCCAGCTGTGCCCTCACACAGTCCTCGTCTTTATCTAGCCCCGCGGCCTCTCGCTTGAAGCTCCTTAGCGCCACTCGTCGGCTCGTCGGAGCCCCTCGCTGTTGCAGCTCGTTGGATGCAGCTCCCTCGTGCCAGTCAAAAAAAATTCATTCCTAGCATCCCATGCCTTTGCAGCTCGACGTGTCTCCACCCCCTTGTTGCAGCATCACCGGGTGGGGGTTCCAGCATCGCCACCAGCCGCCGTCATAGCTCGCTGTGCGCCCGTCACAACATCCAATGCACCGCCACACAGCTCTATTGTCGCCGCTCGCCATTTTAGCTAGTCGTTCTCAGTTTGAAGCCTTTTGTAAGCCGGCTGTAGCTTTTCACACAACCAGTTGCAACTTTTTGCGGCTGCGCGGTGGCTGACCTCTAGCTACCCCGTACCTATATTTGAAGCTTTTTCAGAAGCTGGTTGTAGCTTTCTCGCTGCCAATTGCAGCTTTTTCCGGCTGTGCGGTGGCCGACCTCCAGCTACCTCGTATCCGGTTGAAGCTTTTCCAAAGCCGGTTGTAGTTTTTTTGGTTGCCGATCGTAGCATTTTATAGTACTGGTTTCAGCTCCTACGCATACCGGTCAAAGCCCCTGCTTTCTCTGGTTCCCCCAAACATGACACCGGTCATAGCATTTTGCATTGACGGTTGCAGCTCCGATGTGTACCGGTTATAACACCTGCTTTCTCAGGTTCCAGCAAAAAAATGGCTCTGACTGTAGCAATTTGTGCCACTGGTTGCAGCTTCGTCGAGTGCCGGTAACAGCTTCATCGTAGCCAGTTGAAGCATTCTGTGCAGCATGTCAGCGCCCGCAGGTTCGCCAAGATACGGCTGCCAGACAGCGGCCATGGGTTGCAGGACCGCAGCAGCGCGTGCACCCCCCAACAGCAGTCGCTCGTAGCAGCCGGCATGCTAGACGCCGTCATGGCCGGTCCACAACTATTATCGTGGGGGAGTAAGGACGCTGCTGTACGCGGTAGTGGACGGCACTCGTGCATCTGGTAGAGTGGCGAGAGACGAAAAAAAGCGATGGAAAACTTTTCTTTTGAAAAGGAGGATTACCCTCACCCTCTGCATCAATTGATGCACACGACCATATTATTAAGCAAAGTATTCATAAAATACGTAGTTCGATGCAAGTTTGCAAGCATAACCAAATATAAAAGAGTGAACTGCCACAACCGGCAAAAATAGGACAAGATGACTAGACACCCATCCTATTGTTGGACCGCCATCCAAACCGGTTGTAAATATCCCATGCTACCGTCTCCCAACGGTTGCACCCATAGGCGATATGTTCCCTGACTTTCACATGGCTGAGTAACGACTATGTACAGATCCAGTCAGTCGCCCGGAAGATAACTTGCAGAAAATTTGTGATGTTTTGTTAGTTAAAAGCAACGTCATTCCGACAGTTCCAAATAGTCCAAAGTAATGCACACACTCCGATTCAAATGTGCGCCGCTGTCTTAGGCTCTACCCCGTTTAGGCATGTCCTGAATAAAGTGGCAATGCTATTAGGAGGGCTGACACGAAAGGACACATATATTGTACGCCATAATAACTTGGGTAGTGGGTATTTGAGGAAAAGATGTTTCATTGATTCATTTTGATCGCAGAAACAACATCGTTTACTAGCTTCCTAAATTATTCTTAGTAGAGGAAAGTTTGTTTTTGGTCCCTTAAGTTTCCAATAAGTACAGACTTGGTCCCTCAAGCTTTTTCGGTATACATTTGGATCCCCCAAGTCTCAAAACCGGACAAGTTTGGTCCTAAACCAGATTTTGACCCTATTGACCGGGTTTGACGGTCACAAAACCGCCTGATGAACAGTAAATTCGAGTTTTAAAAAAATCTTCAAAAGAATCTGAAATTTTTTGGGGTCCAATATGCTCACATGCGTAAGGTGCGACCAAAATTTTGTGGTCTTTCGACACTCTTGGAGCTCGTGACAAAAAGGACAAAAATATATGTCCGATGAATAGTAATTTCGAAACAAAACTAAAAAGTTCTGAAATTTTTTTGGGGTCCAATATTGTTACACGCGCAAGGTGCGACCAACATTTTGTCATGAAATGACGTAGGATGGGCTCTAGCAAAAAAAATTGGCTATTTTTTGTGAGCAAAAATTTGTTTTTTTTGCCACGAGCTCCTTGAGTCTCGAAACACCACCAAATTTTGGTCGAACCTTGAGCATGTAATCATATTAGACCCCAATAGATTTCAGATTTTTTTGAATTTTTCTAATTTTGTTTTTGAATTTACTGTTCATCAGACGTAGATATTTTTCTTTTTCTGCGACGAGCTCCTCGAGTGTCGAAAGACCATGAAAATTTGGTCGCACCTTGCGCATGTAAGCATATTGGACCTCAAAAAATTTCAGATTTTTTACAAAAAAAGCTCAAATTTACTGTTCATCGGGCGGTTTTTGTTGCGGTCAAACCCAGTCAACGGGATTAAAATCTGGTTCAGGACCAAACTTGTTCAGTTTTGGGACTTGAGGGACCCAAATGTATACCAAAAAATCCCGAGGGACCAAGTCTGTACTTTTTGAAAACTTGAGAGACCAAAAACATACTTTTCTCTTCTTAGTAAGGATCTCTTCCTTGTGTATGAACCACATAAAGATCTTTATTTTTAAATAAAGGTACCTTAATTTAAAAAAAAACCATATGCATAAGATGTAGCAATCTATCCCATAGCTCCCCCAAAAGACGATGGAAAACATGTTGCCAGCGACAACCAAGGGTTCGCTCCTCCACCAGACGATGGAAAACATGTTGCCAGCGACGACCAAGGGTGAGGATAAGGGTGAGGATAAGGGTGGGTCTGGTGGATGGTTGCACGAGCCCGCAGGTGAAAACGCTTCGTGTAGCAATTAACAATCGAGCAGCCACTGATGGAAGTAACAGCGAACGTAGCCAGTCCGCCAAGCCGTCCGCTCTCTGTCCGTCGTGCGTCGGCAGAGATGGAACGTGCTGACAATTCCACGGCGGAGGAACCCATGAGTCCTACCGGAAGAATCTTGGAGGAGATGGGTGTCTGCATCGTCGTTGTGATGGGGCTTGACTCGCCGGTGAACCTGCCCGTCTTCCGCTCCGGCATCGAAACAGAGCTGATTACCCGTTCCTCACGCTTCCGCAGTGTTCAAGTAATTTTACAACCTTCATTCTTTTCTACAGTTTTTTTTTTAAAGATTTGATCCAACATAGAAAAGTTTGACTTAAGCTAGCTAGGACCTCAATTAAATTGGAACGGACGGAGGGACCAAACTTGGTCCGTCATGGCTTACATGCGCAAATGTATACCAAAAAATCCCGAGGGACCAACAGTATTACATATAATTACCATGCATTAACTCATATTAATATAATTCTATATTTTTATGCATCTCATTATCACCTCTCTTCGTCCAATACGCTCCCATATCATACAGATAATGGATGGACCCGAAGATGACAAGCCGCAATGGGTGCAAACAGCGGTAAACGTGGACGACCACATCATCGTCCCGAGGCTGGATCCTGCTGCCGTGGCTTCTAACCCGGAAAAGGCCGTGGAGGACTATGTAGCGATGTTGTCCACACTCCCTATGGACAGGGGACGCCCGCTTTGGGAGTTCCACTTCCTCGACTTGAAGACCTCCGGGGCGACCTCTACGGTGGTGCTCCGTCTGCACCACTCCATCGGTGACGCCATGTCCATCATGACACTCTTCATGGCTTCGGCACGCAGCACAGCTGACCCAACTAGGCTGCCGGCCATGCCACCGCCGCCTAGAAGGACCGGCGCGATCTATCAACAGCGGACACGACCTCCGTTGTCTTCGTCAAGCGATTACCTGGCTTGGGTTTGGTCATATTTTGTGTTGGCATGGCACACACTGGTGGATGTCGCATTGCTTGCTGCAACGGTACTGTTCTTGAGAGATCCCCGTACGATGTTCACACATATATCAGATGGCAGCGGGTCTCGCCGTTGCAAGCGCTTCATGCATCGAAGCCTTAGCCTTGACGATGTCAAGCTCATCAAGACAGCCATGAACTGCGTACCAAAGCCATTTAAACTTTATATCGATTAAGAGAAATAGTTCTACAAATAGATTTCTTCATTTGACTCAGTGGACATTTTTGTCTTTCTCCTTTTCATTTTCACAGACCATCAACGATGTGCTAGTTGGTGTGACTTCAGCTGCTCTTTCACAATATTACTTTAGGAAGTCTGGTAAGTGATCTGGTTGACAACGTCTATGAATATATGTTCTATGGACATCTAATTTAAATATTTTGCTTTCTTATCTTCAATATTAGGAGACACTAACACCAAGAGAATCTGCTTGCGATCAATCCTCCTTGTCAACACAAGGCCGGTCTCTAGTCGACAAGTAAGAGCTTTCTTGTCCGCAAAATAAATATGTAAGAAATAATAATTAAATGCCACGTAAACATCATAACGTTCCCTTCATCACATTTTTGTACAATATTAGTTGCTTTAACTTTTTTCTTACAACTTTGAACAGACATATGTTACCAAGGTAGAGAGAGGGAATCGACTTAGCAGCCTCATCTATCCATTTCATATAGCCTTGCACAATGATCCCCTTGAGTATGTTCGCAAGGCAAAAAGGTCTATGCATAGGAAAAAGAGCTCTTTAGAAGTGAAGTTTGTACAAGTGGTTGTTGAATTTTTGGTGAAATACTTTGGCGCAAAGGTATACTCCTATATATATATTTCATGTTCTTTTGTACTTTGTATGCTCTTCTCAAGACTGTGTAGCACAAACGCTGAGTAAGAAGCAATACACCAATTTATGCATGTTTCTAATTATGCTGCAACTTGCCAATGAAAATAGACTGGAGCTTTTATCTTCCGCCTCTTTGCCACACGTACAAGCATGCTCTTATCAAATGTTGTTGGGCCATCTGAACATATAACGCTATGTGGGCACCCAATTTCCTTCATGGCAATCACTACCTGCGGGCAACCACAGGTAAGCCACATATATGTCCATCCATTCAAAACATATGCATTCTTAGGTTACTTCAAAAATAAATAAATAAACAACAACCTCACATCATGCATTTCAAAGTCAAGTTCACTACTTTTCCTCGTTCTCTAATTATTAGACACAATTTACCTCTTCCTTAATCCTAATTGGACTTATATTGTACCAACCTAACATAAGCCCCTATTTTATTTACTTCCATATCCAATAAAAATTTTCTTACCACTGTATTTCCATTGACAAAGTTCGATCGCACAAATAATTTGTAGATAGATGGATCTATTCCTCACTCCATTATTTTGGCCTACATTTTGCTCAAATGATCAAGATCCCCATCTCGTATGTATTCTCATACGAGATTTATAGTTCTTTAAAATAATTCACTCAAAACAAGTGAATTTTATTATCGTAATTCATAGTAACCCACTAGACAATCTGTAGTACACGGATACAGGGCTCTCACTTAATAAAATTTGAACCAATGTACTTCTTTTATATAAACATCTACGCACTGCCAAGCTGAATCAAGTATATTATTATATTTGTTTTTTCAACAATTCACTATTTTGGAGAAACTAAGGCAATTTGGCTCACGAGCACACCATGGTGCTCAGCATTTAAATTAAAAAATATATTTATAAGCTTCAAGAACTTATAACTTTTTTAAAGGATACATAAAGATGTTCTCTGTGCATCTTTTTAATATTAAATAATACCTTGATTGCGGGTCACAGAAAAAGGAAAAATGGTGGCTAAAAAAAAGTAACCACATTCTGATCCTTGTATTTGTCTTTTTTTGTGTACACAATGTATGATAAATATGTATATACACGTCTATAAGATTTACAACTGTTTAGAAAAAAATGTTATAAACGTGATGTTTCGGACTAATTTTGTTTTGTTTCCTTTTTACGAATACAAGTCAGAGTTATTGGCGCATGCCCCCCCCCCCCTGCAATTTTCAATGCTCCATGTAATTATAGCATGTACTAAAAACCTGAACAAGCGCAAATATTGCTAGTTGTGCATGGGCACCATGGTGCCCGTTTAAAAAAACATTTTTTACAACACAAATTTTTTGGAACTTTTTGTAAACACACACACACACACACACACATACTGCATATGTGCAAAAATTCATTACATTTTACTTTCACACGTGGCGTAAAAAAAAGACAAATATGTATTTTCAAATGGGCCGGAAATTTTTGTTTTTGGGCCAGAATTTTGTTTTTTTTTGTACAGCTTACAAATTACATTTTTTTCAAACAAAATTTCATGGATCCAATATATACAAGTTTCCACAGAATTATTTTCAATTTTTTAAACTTTTAAATATGTTTTTTTATTTTTTCAAAAAAAGGGCACCATGGTGCCCGAGCACATAAACTTCGCACTCGAACAAGCGGAGTATACAGTGGGTGGGGTGCACACAAGTGTGTTTGTGCCTTTGTTGTTGGTTTTGATTTGTAGTTCGCGTCCTCACTCAAAGGGGTGAACTACTGCGTCTTCATTAAAAAAGATAGGACAAGAAGCCCTAGGCATGAAGATACATTATACTATATTTTTTTCTTTTGAAACTTTCAGAGGGGCGGCTCCCACCTGAATATGTATTTCAAAAGAGAGTTTTGTAGAGTCACGTTGTCCGCAAGGAGAGGTAATTATCGAGTAGACCGACATGAACCTTATATTTCGTGTTTGTAAGGCTGTGTGACCAAACAATCAAGTCACCAATGAAGCTTGTTGTTGTGGCCGCTATAGCTTGTTGTTGTGGCCGCTATATTAAGGTCAATGTTATGAGACACTTACGAATTTCAAGCATGCATGATCTTCTAGAGGACGAGGAGTAGGATAAAGGATCAAATTGAAGGTGGCAACAACGTGCACAGTAGAGTGGGCCAAATATCATCGAACTGCCTGAAGATGGGATGGAGATTGGTTAGACGCCGCACTCTCCGGCCATAAGAAAATGTGAAGAATATGTACTTTATGTCTTCAGTGGCACTCGACCAATGCGTTAAGTCTTGGAGTTTGGCTCTATAGATATGGTAACAACCTGCAAGAGAGATCAAAGAGACCAAATTCGACCCCATCCTGCAAAAACAAGGCATTTATTGGAGGTGGTGAGTAAAAAGTGTTGGCAATGCAGTGGCTAATGGTTCATAGAGTATCCATCTATCAAGCCAGAAGAAGGTGGAGGAGCCATTGCCAACTTGGCATTGGGAAATGAGATGCAAGCTATGTAGGCATGCTATCTTCTTCAACGCACATGCATAGCTTGTGTTTCCTGAAGCTTCTCTCCCCACAAAAAATTGAAACCTTACCTTGTGTTTAGGTTGAAAGGACCCATGTACATGTAAGGGTGGGTGTTTGAGTGTGGGGTTTACCTAAAATGGTTATTAAGAAAATCTCAAGAAAAAAGTCATAGATATTCATCATGTTATAAAATAAGCACCTTATTTGTCATACAAAAATATGATCAAACATGTCTGGTACAAAAGCATATAAAAAATGCAACCTATAAAATTGTATGCTTAATCCATTTTTCATTTAATTTTCTGGAACTTTTGTGTAGGCACTGATCATGCACTTCCTAAACTACGGTAGCACTATCCGTGTAACTCTGGCAGTTGATGACGCGCAATTCCCAGATTGTCATAAGCTTTTAGATGATTTTGATGACTCCATCAGGCTCATTAAGAATGCGGCTGGTCTCAAGAAATTAACAACATTGATCCAGAATGACTGAGTAATGAATAGTTGGATAGGTGTGCCATGTCGATAGCACACATATAGTAATTGGATTGTATACACAATTCTGTGTAAAAGTATTGTGTGTGCACTATTAATTGTGTGTGTATGTGTGTGTGTGTGTGTGTGTGTGTGTTATTTATGTATTTTAATGTGTTGTTTATGTCTATCACAATAAGATTTGTGTTCAAGATTTCCCTTCCTACAACATAATTGGTTATCACATTCAACTTTTCATGGATAGAAATTCAAAAGCTAGGTTTCTCTTAGTTTGTACTATTTTTTAAAGATTTCTCAAGGGAATTCAACGGCTCAACTATGATAGTCATATGTTGGATTTTGTGCGGACCCACTAGCATGCATTTTCCATAAAACAAACCAATTTTTTTTGGAAAAGGGGATTGAAACACCCGACCTCTACATCAAAAAGATGCATACAACCTTTATTAAATTATTCAACAGAGGTCTCGCAAAAACATACATCAAATAATCTGAAGCCCCAACGCCACACCTAGAAAACTCGACAAAGGAAGATGCCACCACAACGACCCACCAGATAGATCCGCCGGCATCACCGAATGACCCATATAGTGTACCATGAGCACACATCCGGTTCAGCGAATCCTAACTATACACCGATTGCTCACACTCCGGAAGCCGCCACCACCATCGACCTGTCGATTAATCTTCTGGGCATAGATCTGCAAGACCCTTGCCAGGCCAGCCATCGACGCTGCCACGACACCAAACAACGCCACCGCCCTGCGCTCGCCCATCATAACACATTCAGTGCCCGAGACTCCACTGTGCCATGCCGCCGAGAGTCGTCGTCTTCAATGTGGTAGATGTGACGCCGTTCCACCTCATGACCCCCCAGCTAGCAGTAACTACAAAAACGATGCCTGATACGTCTCCAATGTATCTATAATTTTTGATTGTTCCATGCTATTATATTATCTATTTTGGATGTTTTATATGCATTAATATGGTATTTTATATTATTTTTGGGACTAACCTATTAACCTAGAGACCAGTGCCAGTTCCTTTTTCCCTGTTTTTGAGTTTCGCATAAAAGTAATACCAAATGGAGTCCAAACGGAATAAAACATTTGCGATGATTTTTCTTGGACCAGAAGACAACCAGGAGACTTGGAGATGAAATCAGAAGAGCCATGAGGCGGCCACAAGGACGGAGGGCGCGCCCCCACCCTTGTGGGCCCCTCGTGACTCCACCGACCTATTTCTTTTGCCTATATATTCCCATATATCCCCAAACCAACAGAGGAGTCCACGAAAACACTTTTTCACCGCCGCAACCTTCTGTACCCGTGAGATCCCATCTGGGGGCCTTTTCCGGCATACTGCCGGATGGGGATTCGATCACGGAGGGCTTCTACATCAACCCTATTTCCCTTCCGATGAAGCGTGAGTAGTTTACCATAGACCTATGGGTCCATAGCTAGTAGCTAGATGGCCTTTTCTCTCTCATTGATTCTCAATACCATGTTCTCCTCGATGTAATACTTTTTTGCGGTGTGTTTGCCGAGATCCGATGAATTTTGGATTTATGATCTGCTTATCTATGAATATTATTTGAATCTCCTCTGAATTCTTATATGCATGATTTGATATTTTTGTAATTTTCTTCGAACTATGGGTTTGGTTTGGCCAGCTAGATTGGTTTTTCTTGCAATGGGAGAAGTGCATATCTTTGGGTTCAATCTTGCGGTGTCCTTTCCCAGTGACAGTAGGAGCAGCAAGGCACGTATTGTATTGCTGCCATCGAGGATAAAAAGATGGGGTTTTCATCATATTGTTTGAGTTAATTCCTCTACATCATGTCATCTTGCTTAATGCGTTACTTCGTTTTTTATGAACTTAATACTCTAGATGCATACTGGATAGCAGTCGATGTGTGGAGTAATAGTAGTAGATGCAGAATCGTTTCGGTCTACTTGACACGGACGCGATGCCTATATTCATGATCATTGTCTTAGATATCATCATAACTTTGCGCTTTTCTATCAATTGCTCGGCAGTAATTTGTTCACCCACCGCAATATTTTCCTTCTTGAGAGAAGCCTCTAGTGAAACCTATGGCCCCGGGGTTTATTTTCCATCATATAAGTTTCCGATCTACAATATTAGTTTCCCATTTACTCTTTTCGCAATCTTTTACTTTCCGATCTATAAACAAAAGTAACAAAAATATTTCCTTTACCGTTTATCTATCTCTATCAGATCTCACCATTGCAAGTAACGGTGAAGGGCTTGAGAACCCCTTTATCGCGTTGGGTGCAAGTTGTTTGATTGTTTGTGCAGGTATTCAGTGACTTGAGCGTTGTCTTCTACTGGATTGATACCTTGGTTCTCAAACTGAGGGAAATACTTACTCTACTTTGCTGCATCACCCTTTCCTCTTCAAGGGAAAAACCAACGCAAGCTCAAGAAGTAGCAGGAAGAATTTCTGGCGCCGTTGTCGGGGAGATCTATGCCAAGTCAAGACATACCAAGTACCCATCATAAACTCTCATCTCTTGCATTACATTATTCGCCATTCGCCTCTTGTTTTCCTCTCCCCCACTTCTAAAACAATTTTCGAAAAGATTCGTCTTTTTCTTCGCCTTCTTTCCATATGTCTTTTTGTTTATGTTTCCATGTGCATTCTATTTGCTTGCATCTTTGCTTGCTAAAAATCTATTGATATGGATCCACTTAAAGTGTTCTATTTGTGCTGAAACCCCAACTAGTTAAGTTGAGGGAAAATCTTTGGATGAGCATGCTCATTTTGTGCTTCACCTTTTGTCCGAAAAAGGGAGACTCTTATGGAATCAAATAAACAGTTTGTTGTGTTATTCTTGGAATCTTTGTGAAATTTATGATTTTACTTGTTGCTCTAAGAACCCTAAAAAACACCTTCCCTACCTATGTGAGTTTAATGATAATGAAATCTTATCTTCTTATGAAAAGGATGTTTATATTTACTATGATATCAAACAAATTGAAGAATTTGTTACTTTTAAGGGTGCTCATGAAGTTGCTTCTTTGATTGAAAAGTGTGATATTACTCTATACAAATCTGAAAAATCCGATATACTTAAATATTGCTATGAGAACTATGCTTATAATTCCTATGTTAAGGAGTTTATTGAGAGAATGACCGCCGCTTTGGAAGAAAATAATGATATGCATGAATCTATAGATAATTATGGTTCTGATGATTTGATTGAAATATCCCTTGATGAACATGATGCTTGCTATTCTTATGGTCGTGAAGCCAATATTTATGGATATCAATTTGCTATAGTTTCTTATGTTAAACATGAGATTGTTGCTATTGCAACCATACTGTATAGTTCCTTGAATCAAAAGCATGATTACAATGATGTTATTATAAATTCTATTAATGTCAATTATGCTAAAAAATATGCAAAACTCTAAGCTTAGGGATGCTAGTTTTGCTATGCCCACTACTTGTTGCAATGATCATGACTGGGGTGATTCTTCGTATGATCTTGAAAATTTATTTAAGTCCCATGATGAATATGAGATTGATAATAATGTTTGCAATAATATTGAAAGTTGGTTTGGAAGAGGGTCAACTTTAGATCCCACATATTTGGAGAATGTTCAATCTTCTGAAAATTTTGATAAAAGTGGGTTTGGAGAGGTCATGACTTTAGTTAATGTTAATTCCACTATTTTGGAAGAGTGTCAACTTCGCATGCATGTGGACCGTGTTGAGAATATGCTATGTGATAGCTATATTGTTGAATTTGCTTATGATCCTACATGTAATTATTATGAGAGAGGAAAATATGGTTGTGGAAATTTTCATGTTACTAAATTACCTCTCTTCATGTTGAGATTGCTATCGTCTCTTTCTTCTTCCTTGCATATGCTAGTTTTTATTTGCCATGATAATTTGTTTGCTTATAAAATGCCTATGCATAGAAAGTATGTTAGACTCAGATGTGTTTCTCATGTGTTTTATGATGCTCTCTTTGTGCTTCAATTCTTCTCTTTTATGTGAGCATCTTTGAATTTACCAATGCCTAGCTAAAAGGCTTTAAAGAAAAGAGCTTGTTGGGAGACAATCCAATATTTTTCCTTGCTGTTTTACAACAAATAATTCATCTAGCCTCTGGTTAGATGTGGTTTTATGTTTTAGTTAGTGTTTGTGCCAAGTAAGACCTTTGGTATAGCTTATGGTGATAGCTGATTTGATCTTGCTGAAAAATAGAAACTTTTGTGCTTAGGAAAACAATTCTAGGTTTTAACATAATATTGATTTTGATTTGATTCTTTTTGCAGAAGATTACCAAACAAATTTCTTAGGTCGTCCTAATTTTTCAGAATTTTTGGAGTTACAGAAGTATTCGAAATATCCAGATTGCTACGGACTGTTCTGTTTTTGACAGATTCTGTTTTCTATGTGTTGTTTGCTTATTTTGATGAATCTATGGCTAGTATCGGGGGGTATGAGCCATGGAAAAGTTGGAATACAGTAGATATTACATAAATATAAATAAAGAATAAGTTCACAACAGTACCAAAAGTGGTGATTTACCGGCTGGCTAGGCACCGGGCCCGGATGGATTTACCACGGAGTTTCTTCTCGCATGTCACACTCGCTGAAGGCTAGATATAAAAAAGCCGCCGAGCAACCGCTAATACAGGAGTCAGTCAGCATGGCCGTGGGTGACGATGAGAAGGAAAATGGTGATGTCCTAAACCCTAAAAACTCTAAACCGTAATTGGAGCTTGCTTGGGAGGGGCAGGGCGGGGCGGGGCGGGGGTAGGGTAGGTCAGGACTCGGGAGAGGAAGAAGAAGACTACGGGAGGAAACGGGTACGGGAGGACGGGGCGGTGGAGAGGAAACCGTGGAGATCTCGCCTCACCCTTCCACACCAGCAGATATTTGGGTAAAAAAAGAAAAATAGAAAATGAGCGAGAGCACTAATATCACGAGGCGATGTGAGGAAAAGCTGATACTGCGTGGTTTCTCTGCGGATACGTAATTAATGTACGTGATGATGGGGTCGGGAGGAAGGCCGCATCGTATCTGGGCCAATGCCACACGCAAGGTGAGGTGAGGAATTGGTCAAGGATTCGGTAATATGAGTACTATTATATATTATACTTAAACTAAATACCTAAAAAAAAGGTCTATATACTACGAGGATCAATTCGTTTTCCACTGGTAGAAAAGTTTGTCACCGAATTTCAAATTTATCTTCTTTTATGATCACGTGACGGGTCTCGGCGACATGTCCAGCCGCAGGCGGCGCTGCCATGCTCTCGATGGCCATGGCGTTGCGTCAGGCACGCACTATTGCTGTTAGGGTTTACGGTTTAGAGTTTTTAGGGTTTAGGAGACCACCATTTGCCTGCTCATCGTCAGCCACAGCCATGCTGACTGAGTCTTGTATTAGCGGTTGGTCAGCGGCTTGTATATATCTAGCCTTCGGCGAGTGTGGCGAGCGAGCTGGGCTGCACATAGTAAAGCATGACATCTGCGATGTCTTCCACAAGCTCTAACTTATGAATGGATGTGGATTCGACAAACTGAACGAATCACTTCTTATTCTACTCCCCAAGAAGGCCGACGCCTCCTCACTCTTCGACTATCGCCCCATCAACCTGATCCATCTCTTGGCCAAGTTGTTCACGAAGGTGCTCTCTCTGAGCCTGCCCCCCCATCTTGGTGGCATTGTATCCGCCAATCGGAGCATGTTTATCGCTGGCCACGGCGTGCACGACAACTTCATGTTGGTTTAGCAAACGGCGCGTCTCCTACACAATCTCAAGGCGTTGCAAGTTCTCCTCAAGCTCGACATTGCCCAAGCCTTTGACACACTATCATGGCCCTTCCTCTACGAGGTCCTCCATCACCTTGGCTTTGGGCGAAGATGGTGCCCTTGGGTGGCACCTCTCGACTTCCTCCACGAGAGTGCTCATTAATGGAACCCTCGGACCACCCATTGATCATGCTAGAAACTGAGGCAATGCGACCCCATTTCGTCCATGCTATTCGTCCTGGTCATTGACGTGCTCAACACCCTGGTCCAGCACACCACCAGCCATGGCATTCTTCATTGCCTCACGAGTAGGCACGCCATACCCAGCATTTCGCTGTTCGCGGACGACGTCGTCCTCTTCTGACGCCCAGACGTCCATGACCTCCGGGCGGTGCAGGGCATCCTAAAAGTATTTGGCCAAGCATCGGGCTTCAAGACCAACTTCGCAAAGTGCTCTGCGACACACATCTGTTGCACGGACGAGTCATCCACCAGGGCCGGTGTGACGCTCTCTTGCCAGACTACACACTTCCCCATCTAGTATCTTGGACTTCCACTCTCTACCAGGAAGGTTCCCACATCGCCGCTGCTCCCCCTTTGTGGAGAAAATGGCCAAGCGCCTTGGTACCTGGCAGGCTTGCCTTCTTTCTCGTGGCGAGCGGCTTGCCCTAGTTCGCCACGTCCTGAGCGCCATGCCAGTCCACTTGTTGCTGGCCATGGCACTCTCACCCTCCATCCTGAAGCTCGTCAACCGGCTAATCCGAGATTTCCTATGGCATGGGCGCAAGGAGGCCCATTCAGGCAACTGCCTGGTGAACTGGCAGAAGGTGTGATGCCCCCTCGAGCTTGGGGGCCTAGGCGTACGTGACATTCAGCGCACTGGCATTTCTCTCCGAACTCGGTGGCTTTGGCTGCGCATCACTGACCCCACGCGGCCCTGACATCATCTCCACCTGCCTGACGACGCTGACATGCGGGACCATTGGTGGCGGACTTACCTACCGATTCTGGACTGATCATTGGTTGGATGGCAAATCGATTGCCGAGATCGCAACGAGCCTGGTCACTTTGGTCCCTAGAAGATGCCGCAACAAGCGCCTGGTTCATCATGGTCTCCTCAACCGGGCTTGGATTCAGGACATCCGCGGAGCGCTTTTGGCGTCGAAGCCACAGTTGAGTATATCTACCTTTGGAGGCGTCTTCTGCAGGTGACCCTATCCTCTGATCCAGACCTCATTCGTTGGCGATGGACTGATAGCGGCACGTAGTCGGCCTCATCTTGCTACATGTCTCTCTTCCAAGGCTCCATTGCGGACCTGGACTAGAGGCTGACATGGAAGGGTTGGGCTCCAACCAATGTGAAAATGTTCATGTGGCTCACCAAGCAGGACCGCTGTTGGACGACTGAGAGATTAGCCAAGCGGGGATTGGCCCACCCTCCTTGCTGTGTCCTCTGTGATCAAGACCCCGAGGACATCCACCACCTCCTCGCCGCCTGCGTTTTCTCCAGGGAGATTCGGCATCGCACTCTAGCTTGGTGCAAACTCACCGTCAGCCCTCCCAATGGCGACCTCACCCTCTATGACTGGTGGAAAGACGCCACTAGCTCCACCCCGGTGTCGCTCCGGAAAGCCCTTGCGTCCCTAGTCCCACTGGTCACCTGGGCCATTTGGAAGCATTGCAGCGCTTGCATCTTCGACCTATGACAACCTTCTACTAGCTACTTGTTTGCTTCGCAAGATGATCATGCGCACCTGGGCCACTGCCGGTGCCAAAGGACTCCAAGCTGTAATCGACGCATTGTAAACCTATTGTAACTGGCCGAGCAACCCACTTCTTCTGCTCATGAGGGCCCCTGGCACACCTCGTAGTGTACGAGTTAGGAGTCCTCAACCCTTGTATTCTATCTACCTATCAATGCAATGATACGCCAGCTTGGCATATTGGTGAAAGAAAAAAAGAAATGCCACGTGAAGAACAAGGACATCAGGAAGTTCTTGGACGGTATCTACGTCAGTGACAAGGGCGCCATCAAGGAAGAGTAGTGTTGTCGTGACCTATCCATTTGCAGCCCCTTTGTAGCTGGTAGCGGAAACTGTCCTAGGGTTCTTGGAGCTCGTCGAAACCAATATCAGAAGCCGGTCTTTCTTCTTTTTTTTGGCTTGAGTGAATCAACAATAGTCTGCTGTAGTTTTGTATTGATCGATGTATCAGGGATGTCGTGTAACTGGAGCTTGGAGATGTTGTCTTTACCTGCTGATAAGACCTCTTGTTATCAATGCTTGTTGTGCTTCATTTCATGCCGTCTTCTTCGCCTTACACTGGCTCCTGGTTCTAGTTCTGTAGAATTCTCTCAAGATTTTCGTAAGGATTATAGGTACTCATTGGAGGATATTATTGGGCTCATGGGACCTATAAGATTTATTTTTAGGAAGAATGGGCCATAAGGGCCGGTGCAAACTCAGTTGAGTGTTTTCCAGCCAAGAATGAAAAGCAGAGCATGAACCTGCTTGAGTGAAACCAGGCAGTCTCTAGTGAGCGGGCGACGGCCTGTAGTGTCAATCGCCATTGTCATGACTGGGGAATTTAAGTGCCATTTTGGTCACCAGCTAGTCTCCGGCGGGCGGGCGAAGACCTGTAGTGTCAGTCGCCGTCGTCCCTGCCTGGTCAGCCATGGCTGGGGAATTTAAGCGGCATGTTTGGTCATGAATCATTGTGCCCAGTCTCTTTTGCTCGTGCTGTCTTTTTTTCTCATCTATTGAACTACATAGACGCACTGATTCATGTGGCAAAACTAAACCATAGAAGTCATATTCACAAACCAACTAGTATCTTCTCAAGGTGAAATTGTATGCAAGATGATCTATTTAAATTAAATTTTCTCCTTCAGTGAGCTAGATTGCTAGTATCATATCATGATACTAGTAATAGCATCTATCTTTCTTCTTCAACTCAACTACAGTACCACATTATTGAAGGTGGGAGAGGCCTATCAACTTAATAATACAAATTGTAGTACAATTCAACTATTATCAGGAATCCTCGAAGTCAACGATTGCCAGGTCATTTAATAAGGAGAGCATCATGTCATGTGATCCTCGAAATCAACAAGTCAGTCAATTTTACTGGCGGGTGTCACTTTCCATTTTTCCAATAATAGCAGCAATACTGTTTTTGGTCTTGGTGGTTATCTGGCCCTTTCATTGTCAATGACAAATTAAATTTGACTGAATTAACTTCTTTTTTTAAAGACTAGCAGACGAAAGTCCCTTTTGGAAGTGCTACATGCCTATATGAGGCTCATGCTTGGAGACCAAAGTATGCCAGCTCAGCTGCCGTTCTTCCTCATAGAAGAAGTACTCAGAAACTTGTGAGTTTGCATACTTGCATCTAGCACTATTTATTTGACGAAACATTTTATAGCTCTTGCGTAAATGTCAAAAGCTAGCTGATGGAATGATGATAGGCTAGCTTAAGGGCAGTGGATATTCTCATCTTTGAGTTCCCTGCCCATAGTGGGTCGTAAGCATGCTCATCTTTGAGTTTGCAAATATTCTCCATCTACGGTAGGTGTTTGTAAATAGTCTTCTATAAAGATTTGTTTGTTTGTTTGTGTGAGTGTGTGTGCGTGTGTGTGTGTGTGTGTGTGTGTGTGTGTGTGTGTGTGTGAGGATAGTAGGCATCTAAAGCATGCCCAACTTGTAGTCTTTAACATCAGATTCATGAATCGCCAGCATATGTATGATAGAGAAAACAAGCCTTTGAGTCTTATGGAATTGCAGGAGTTTGAAGAAAAATCGCTACTCGGATTAGAAAGACAAGTCATAGTAGTTGCTGAAGGAATGGATTTAACTACCAGGTACATCACATACCACAAATGGATTTTGCTACGTGTCCTAGTTGGTTATTACCTAAAATTTTCCTTGTTTTTACCTCTGCATATAGTTAACTACGGTCAGTTGAGCAAATATAGCTGGCCATTCATGATGCTCATCACAGCAGGACAGTTTGTGATGGTGCTCATGGTGGCTTACAGTGCGCAGACCATGATGTGTACTTCTTTGCAAACAGTAGCGGATATAGGAAAATGGGCCAGGGTGGGCCAAGAATAGAACTGTTCATAAAAATATATTTTTCTTAATATTTTTTCCATTTTTCCTATGCAATAAAGTTATTCAAAAAATCCCAGGCTGGGCCGTGGCCCACCCTGTCCACCCTCTACCTCCGCCACTGCTTTGCATGGTAAGGAGACAGACCGGTTGTCGCTGCTTGATTTCAAGAAGGCGGTTGATCTTGACCCACAACAAGCCTTGATGTCGTGGAACGATAGCACCCGCTTTTGCCACTGGGAAGGTGTCTTGTGTGGGACGACGACCACACCGCCTCGTGTTATTTCACTCAATCTTACGAACCGGGGTTTAGCAGGACAAATATCTCCCTCTCTTGGAAACCTTACATTCCTACAGTCTTTGTTCCTACCAAATAATTCATTTTCCGGAGAGATCCCTCCATCCGTTGGTCATATGCATGACCTCCAAACCATCAACTTGACTAGTAAGAGATTGCAAGGAAAGATTCCTAACCTTGCCAACTGCACCAGCCTAATGGTGCTTTGGTTGACTAGGAATAATCTAGCTGGTCAATTTCCTAATTTACCTAGTCATCTGCAAGAGCTGCACCTCTCCCACAATGATCTCATTGGAACCATCCCTTCCTCTCTTGCCAATATCGCAACACTGAGAATGCTCATGTTCTCTTTTAATAACATCGAGGGCATTCTCCCAAATGACTTGGCAAAGCTGCACAATTTGCAGTTCCTCTACGGGAGTGCTAATAAGTTGACGGACGCGTTCCCAGATGCCATCTTAAATATTTCTGCTCTCAATGGTCTAAGCCTTGGTGTCAATTATCAAGGTGGGGAGCTACCATCCGACCTCGGTAACCATCTTCCTAACCTACAACTTCTTCAACTAGCTATCAACTTCTTTCATGGCCATATGCCCTATTCATTGATAAATGCTTTCAAGCTGTACGAAATACATATATCGAGTAATAATTTTACTGGTGTATAGTACATAGTGCCATCGGCAAATTCACCAAACTGTCTTTCTTGAATCTTGAATTCAATCAATTCCATGCTCGTAACAAGCAAGAATGGGAGGTTATGAGCAGCTTAGCCAATTGCACCGAGCTACAAGTTTTTTCAATGAAAGGGAATCACCTACAAGGAAATGTACCAAATTCACTGGGAAACCTTTCTGATCAGCTTCAGCATCTCTTTTTGGGAACAAATAAATTATCAGGAGGTTTTCCTTCTGGCATAGCAAATCTGTGAGGCCTATTCAATCTAGGGTTAGAAGAAAATCAGTTTACAGGTGTTTTTCCAGAATGGCTTGGAACTCTGCACAATTTACAAGGAATAGAGCTAGCTAACAACTCCTTTACAGGGGTTATTCCATCATCCCTCACAAACTTATCTCAGCTGACAGAGATCTTTCTAGAATCTAACCATTTATATTGAAATATACCCCCAAGTTTGGGAAACCTTAAGGTCCTTGAAAAATTGAGCATTTCCAACAACAATCTTCATGGCAGCATACCAAAAGAGATCTTCAGCATTCCTACAATAATTCGAATTGGGTTATATTCCAATAAACTAGATGGGGCACTTCCTATAGAAATAGGACATGCCAAGCAACTGTTGTATCTGCTAATTTCATCAAATAACCTGTCTGGTGTCATTCCTGAGACGCTCGATGGCTGCAAAAGTTTGGAAGTCATTGAGTTGGATCAGAATTCTCTTAGTGGAAGAATTCCAACTTCATTAGGAAACATAAGCAACCTGGAAGTGCTTACTGTGTCTCACAACCACTTATCTGGATCCATACCGAAGTCCATTGCTGCTCTGGAATACCTTCAACAACTAGATCTGTCATTCAACCGTCTTGATGGTGAAGTTCCAGAAGAAGGTGTCTTCAAGAACACAACTGCGATACGCATCGGCGGAAATCATGGGCTCTGCAGTGGAGTCCTAGACCTACACCTACCTGGATGCCTTGTTACAATTTCAAGCCCTTCCAATCTCATTTGGCCACTATGTTTCGAAGTGATGATTCCACTAGCTAGCATGGTGCTACTTGCCGGTTTCGTGTCCATGCTACTTTTCTGGAGGAAAAAACAAAGGAGATAATCGATGTCTCTACCTTCTTTTGGTAGAAAATTTCCCAAAGTTTCTTATGTTGATATCGCCAAAGCAACTGAAGGGTTCTCCTTGTCCAACATAATCGGCAGTGGAAGGTACAGTTCGGTATATAAAGCCAAACTGTTTCGAGATGGAAATGTGGCTGCTGTGAAGGTCTTTGCTCTTGAGACAAGGGGAGCACAAAAAAGCTTCATCACAGAATGCAATGCTTTAAGGAACATGCGGCACCGCAATCTAGTCCATATCCTTACTGCATGCTCTAGCATTGATCCTAGAGGAATGGACTTCAAAGCACTAGTCTATGAGTTCATGCCATAAGGGGACTTGCATGAATTTCTACACTCTGCTCGGGGTGACGAAAGCTCTTTAGATTCGAACTGCATTTCACTGGCTCAAAGGTTGATCATCGTGGCAGATGTATCAGATGCAGTGGCGTACCTTCACCAAGAGGGTATTGTTCATTGTGATCTGAAACCTAGCAACATTGTCCTAGATGATGATATGGTAGCTCATGTTGGGGACTTCGGACTGGCAAGGTTGCCGATTCATACCACAACATCGTCTTCTGAATCAACTTCGACGTCTTCGGTTGTAATAAAGGGAACCATAGGATATGTTGCTCCAGGCACCGTCCGTCCTTGCATTGGTTTTTATTTCTTCATATGAACATTGACAATTCGCCCATGCGAATGAATCAAAACTAAACTCTTGCTTGGATTTACAAAATGTGTAGGAGGCGGTCAGGTTTCAACTGCTGCGTCTGTTTACAGCTTTGGAGTCCTCCTCCTTGAAGTATTCATCCGAAGGAGGCCAACGGATGCCATGTTCAAGGACGGATTGAGCATTGCAAAGTTTGCAGAGATCAACTTCCCCCATAAAGTGTTGCAGATTCTTGACCCAGAACTGCTGCAGGAGCTGAACCTCCGCCAGAAAACTCCGATGGATGTTGTCGACAAAAATGGAGCGCAGAGTCTCATTTCCGTGATTAGTATTGGGATGTGTTGCACCAGGTCGTCTCCAAGTGAGCGCATCAGCATGCAAGAAGTGGCTGCCATTCTGCTGATGTCTACTACACAACCTTCTTCTTGGAGACGTTGTTGGGCCTGCAAGTGCATAGGTTTGTAGGACAGTAGCAAATTTCCCTCAAGTGGATGACCTAAGGTTTATCAATCCGTAGGAGGCGTAGGATGAAGATGGTCTCTCTCTCAAGCAACCCTGCAACCAAATAACAAAGAGTCTCTTGTGTCCCCAACACACCCAATACAATGATAAATTGTATAGGTGCACTAGTTCGGCGAAGAGATGGTGAAACAAGTGGTATATGGATAGTAGATAAAGGTATTTGTAATCTGAAAATATAAAAACAGCAAGGTAACGAATGATAAAAGTGAGCGTAAACGATATTGCAATGTGTGGAAATAAGGCCTAGAGTTCATACTTTCGACAGTGTAAGTTCCCTCAACAATACTAACATAATTGGATCATAAAACTATCCCTCAACATGCAACAAAGAGTCACTCCAAAGTCACTAATAGCGGAGAAGGAACGAAGAGATTATGGTAGGGTACGAAACCACAAAGTTATTCTTTCCAATCAATCCGGTGGGCTATTCCTATAAGTGTCACAAACAGCCCTAGAGTTCGTACTAGAATAACACCTTAAGACACAAATCAACCAAAACCCTAATGTCACCTAGATACTCCAATGTCACCTCAAGTATCCGTGGGTATGATTATACGATATGCATCACACAATCTCAGATTCATCTATTCAACCAACACAAAGGACCTCAAAGAGTGCCCCAAAGTTCTACCGGAGAATCACGACGAAAACGTGTGCCAACCCCTATGCATAGGTTCATGGGCGGAACCCGCAAGTTGGTCACCAAAACATACATCAAGTGGCACGTGGTATCCTATTGTCACCACAGATATCCACGGCAAGACATACATCAAGTGTTCTCAAATCTTTAAAGACTCAATCCGATAAGATTACTTCAAAGGGGAAACTCAGTTCATTACAAGAGAGAAGAGGGGGAGGAGAAACATAAGGTCCAACTATAATAGCAAAGCTCGCGATACATCAAGATCGTGCCAAATCAAGAACACGAGAGAGAGAGAGATCAAACACATAGCTACTGGTACATACCCTCAGCCCGAGGGAGAACTACTCCCTCCTCGTCATGGAGAGCACCAGGATGATGAAGATGACCACCGGAGAAGGATTGCCCCCTCCGGCAGGGTGCCGGAACGGGTCTAGATTGGCTTTCGGTGGCTACGGAGGCTTCTGGCGGCGGAACTCCCGATCTATTGTGCGTTCTGGAAGTTTTAGGGTACGTGGATATATATGGGTGCAGGGAGGACGTCGGAGGAGCCACGGGGGCCCCACGAGACAGGGGGGCGCGCCCTAGGGGGGGGGCGTCCCCCACCCTCATGAGCACCTCGTTCCTTCCTTGACGTGGGGTCCAAGTCCATCGGGTGTGTTTCCTTCCAAAAATAACTTCTCCAGTTGATTTCGTTCCGTTTCGACTCCGTCTGATATTCCTTTTCTTCAAAACACTGAAATAGGCATAAAACATAAAATCTGGGCTGGGCCTCCGGTTAATAGGTTAGTCCCAAAAATAATATAAAAGTGGAAAATAAAGCCCAATATTGCCCAAAACTGTAGATAATATAGCATGGAGCAATCAAAAATTATAGATACGTTGGAGACGTATCAAGCATCCCCAAGCTTAATTCCTGCTCGTCCTCGAGTAGATAAATGATAAAAAAGAATTTTTGATGCGGAGTGCTACTTGGCATAGTTTCAATGTAATTCTTCTTAATTGTGGTATGAATATTCAGATCCATAAGATTCAAGACAAAAGTTTAGTATTGACATAAAAATAATAATACTTCAAGCATACTAACTAAGCAATCATGTCTTCTCAAAATAACATGGCCAAAGAAAGTTATCCCTACAAAATCATATAGTCTGGCTATGCTCCATCTTCACCACACAAAATATTTAAATCATGCACAACCCCGATGACAAGCCAAGCAATTGTTTCATACTTTTGATGTTCTCAAACTTTTTCAATCTTCACGCAATATATGAGCGTGAGCCATGGACACAACACTATAGGTGGAATAGAATGGTGGTTGTGGAGAAGACAAAAAGGGAGAAGATAGTCTCACATCAACTAGGTGTATCAACGGGCTATGGAGATGCCCATCAATAGATATCAATGTGAGTGAGTAGGGATTGCTATGCAACGGATGCACTAGAGCTGTAAATGTATGAAAGCTCAACAAAAGAAACTAGTGGGTGTGCATCCAACTTGCTTGCTCACGAAGACCTAGGGCAATTTGAGGAAGCCCATCATTGGAATATACAAGCCAAGTTCTATAATGTAAAATTCCCACTAGTATATGAAAGTGACAACATATGAGACTCTCTATATGAAGAACGTGGTGCTACTTTGAAGCACAATATATGAGACTCGCTATATCATGGTGCTACTTTGAAGCACAAGTGTGGAAAAAAAAGGATAGTAGCATTGCCCCTTTTTTTGGCCTTTCCTTTTTTTATTTGGCCTTTCCTTTTTTTATTTGGCCTTTCCCCTTTTTTTTACCTTTCTTTTTTGGGACAATGCTCTATTGAATGGTGATCATCACTCTTCTATTTATTTACAACTCAAGAATTACAACTCGATACTAGAACAAAGATGACTCTATATGAATGCCTCCGGCGGTGTACTGGAATATGCAATGAATCAAGAGTGACATGTATGAAAGAATTATGAATAGTGGCTTTGCCACAAATACAATGTCAACTATATGATCATGCAAAGCAATATGACAATGATGAAACGTGTCATAATAAACGGAACGGTGGAAGGTTGCATGGCAATATATCTCGGAATGGCTATGGAAATGCCATAATAGGTAGGTATGGTGGCTGTTTTGAGGAAGGTATATGGTGGGTTTATGGTACCGGCGAAAGTTGCGCGGTACTAGAGAGGCTAGCAAAGGTGGAAGGGTGAGAGTGCGTATAATCCATGGACTCAACATTAGTCATAAAGAACTCACATACTTATTGTAAAAATCTATTAGTTATCGAAACAAAGTACTATGCGCATGCTCCTAGGGGGATAGATTGGTAGGAAAAGACCATCGCTCGTCCCTGACCGCCACTCATAAGGAACACAATCAATAAACACCTCATGCCCCGACTTCGTTACATAACGGTTCACCATACGTGCATGCTACGGGAATCACAAACTTCAACACAAGTATCTCTCAAATTCACAACTACTCAACTAGCACGACTTTGATATTATTACCTCTATATCTCAAAACAATCATCAAGCATCAAACTTCTCTTAGTATTCAACACACTCATAAGAGAATTTTTATTATTCTTGAATACCTAGCATATTAGGATTTTAAGCAAATTACCATGCTATTTAAGACTCTCAAAATAATATAAGTGAAGCATGAGAGTTCATCTATTTCTTCAAAATAAAACTACCACCATGCTCTAAAAGATATAAGTGAAGCACTAGAGCAAATGACAAACTACTCCGAAAGATATAAGTGAAGATCAATGAGTAGTCGAATAATTATGCAACTATGTGAAGACTCTCTAACATTTTATAATTTCAGATCTTGGTACTTTATTCAAACAGCAAGAAAAGCAAAGTAAAATGACATCTAATAATAGCAAACATCATGTGAAGAAGCAAAAACTTAGGATCAACCGATACTAACCGATAGTTGTTGAAGAAGAAAGGTGGGATGCCAACCGGGGCATCCCCAAGCTTAGATGCTTGAGACTTCTTGAAATATTATCTTGGGGTGCCTTGGGCATCCCCAAGATTGAGCTTTTGTGTCTCCTTAATTCCTCTCATATCATGGTCTCCCTAAATCTCAAAAGCTTCATCCACACAAAACTCAACAAGGACTCGTGAGATAAGTTAGTATAAACCATTGCAAAAACCTTATCATACTCTACTGTAGCAAATCACTAAAATTATTATTCAACATTGCATACTAAATTACTCTGCATATTTAATAGTCCTATCCTCAAATAGAATCATTAAAGAAGCAAACATACGCAAACAATGCAAACATAACAGCAATCTGCCTAAACAGGATAGTCTGTCAAGAATGCTGCAACATCCATACTTCCATAGCTCCAAAAATTATGAAAGAAAATTCCCACTGTAGTAAATTTATCAGATCTTAATATTCAGAAGGTTTCAACATTTTATCACATTCTGAATTTTCTAGGGAATTATTGCAACAGCGGTAAACTTTCTGTTTTCAAACAGCAACATGTGGACTTGTAACATAGGCATAGTAAAGGCTACCAATGCCAGTTTTATTGAAATAAAAGATGCAAAACATTGTTCTAAATAACAGCAAGAAAATCCTAACAAAATAAATTGATGCTCCAAGCAAAACACATATCATGTGGTGAATAAAAATATAGCTCCAAGTAAAGTTACCGATGAACGAAGACGAAAGAGGGGATGCCTTCCGGGGCATCCCCAAGCTTAGGCTCTTGGTTGTACTTGAATATTACCTTGGGGTGCCTTGGGCATCCCCAAGCTTAGGCTCTTACCACTCCTTGTTCCATAGTCCATCGAATCCTTACCCAAAACTTGAAAACTTCACAACACAAAACTTAACAGAAAACTCGTAAGCTCCGTTAGTATAAGAAAATAAATCACCACTTCAAGGTACTGTAATGAACTCATTCTTTATTTATATTGGTGTTAAACCTACTGTATTCCAACTTCTATATGGTTTATAAACTATTTTACTAGCCATAGATTCATCAAAATAAGTAAACAACACAAAAAAAAACAGAATCTGTCAAAAACAGAACAGTCTGTAGTAATCTGGATCAAACGTATACTTCTGGAACTCATAAAATTCTCAAATAAATTTCTGGACCTGAGTAATTTATCTATTAATCATATTCAAAAAGAATTATCTAAATAGTACTCTCCAAATAAAAATGGCAGCAATTCTCGTGAGCGCTAAAGTTTCTGTTTTTGACAGCATGATCAACAAGACTTTCCCCAAGTCTTCCCAAAGGTTCTACTTGGCACAAACAATAATTAAAAGCATAAAACCACATCTAAGCAGAGGCTAGATGAATTATTTATTACTAAACAGGAGTGAAAAGCAAGGAATAAAAATAAAATTGGGTTGCCTCCCAACAAGCGCTATCGTTTAACGCCCCTAGCTAGGCATGATGATTTCAACGATGCTCACATAAAAGATAAGAATTGTAACATAAAGAGAGCATCATGAAGAATATGACTAGAACATTTAAGTCTAACCCACTTCCTATGCATAGGGATTTTGTGAGCAAACAACTTATGGGAACAAGAATCAACTTGCATAGGAAGGTAAAACAAGCATAACTTCAAAACTTTAAGCACATAGAGAGGAAACTTGATATTATTGCAACTCCTACAACCATATATTCCTCCCTCATAATAATTTTCAGTAGCATCATGAATGAATTCAGCAATATAACCAGCACCTAAAGCATTCTTTTCATGATCTACAAGCATAGAAAATTTACTACTCTCCACATAAGCAAGATTCTTGTCTTTCGGGATAGTGGGAGTATCATAAGAGACTTGAATATTATAAATTGTTTCCACATTAAAAGAGTAATGTTCAGAAAATGGGTAACCGTAATCATGACAAGTTTTATAAATATAATCCTCACTACTTTTTGTAGCATATGTATCATCACAATAATTATCATAAGTAGGAGGCATGTTATTATCATTATAAATTTGCATATCAAAACTTGGGAGACTAAAAATATCATCTTCATTAAGCGTAGCTTCCCCAAGCTTGTGGCTTTGCATATCATTAGCATCATGGATATTCAAGGAATGCATACTAACAACATTGCTATCATGCTCATCATTCAAAGATTTAGTGCCAAACATTCTATAGATTTCTTCTTCTAACACTTGAGCACAATTATCCTTTCCATCATACTCACTAAAGATATTAAAAAGGTGAAGCGTATGAGACAAACTCAATTCCATTTTTATAGTTTTCTTTTATAAACTAAACTAGTGGTAAAAATAAGAAACTAAAAGACTCGATTGCAAGATCTAAAGATATACCTTCAAGCCCTCACCCCCCGGCAACGGCGCCAGAAAAGAGCTTGATGTCTACTACACAACCTTCTTCTTGTAGACGTTGTTGGGCCTGCAAGTGCACAGGTTTGTAGGACAGTAGAAAATTTCCCTCAAGTGGATGACCTAAGGTTTATCAATCCGTAGGAGGCGTAGGATGAAGATGGTCTCTCTCAAGCAACCCTGCAACCAAATAACAAAGAGTCTCTTATGTCCCCAACACACCCAATACAATGATAAATTGTATAGGTGCACTAATTCGGCGAAGAGATGGTGAAACAAGTGGTATATGGATAGTAGATAAAGGTATTTGTAATCTGAAAATATAAAAACAGCAAGGTAACGAATGATAAAAGTGAGCGTAAACGGTATTGCAATGTGTGGAAATAAGGCCTAGGGTTCATACTTTCGCTAGTGTAAGTTCCCTCAACAATACTAACATAATTGGATCATAAAACTATCCCTCAACATGCAACAAAGACTCACTCCAAAGTCACTAATAGAGGAGAACGAACGAAGAGATTATGGTAGGGTACGAAACCACCTCAAAGTTATTCTTTCCAATCAATCCGGTGGGCTATTCCTATAAGTGTCACAAACAGCCCTAGAGTTCGTACTAGAATAACACCTTAAGACACAAATCAACAAAAACCCTAATGTCACCTAGATACTCCAACGTCACCTCAAGTATCCGTGGGTATGATTATATGATATGCATCACACAATCTCAGATTCATCTATTCAACCAACACAAAGGACCTCAAAGAGTGCCCCAAAGTTCTACCGGAGAATCACGACGAAAACGTGTGCCAACCCCTATGCATAGGTTCATGGGCGGATAGATCTTCGTGTTCGGCGGCTTTGCACTGCGGGCCAATTTGCTTGGCCATATGGAGCAGATTGAAAGTTACGCCCCTGGCCACCAGGTCAGGTTTGGAAGCTTAAACTACATGGCCGATATTCGTGGAGACTTGATCTTCGACAGATTCGAGCCTCTGCCTTGTGTGTCATGCGGTCACGATGAGTACGATTTAGCTCTACCATCGGACAGTGTCCAGGAGATCGCACAGGCAGCCACTCCGACCCTCAATTCGGAGCCAGTTGCGCCATCCATGGACGGGTGGATAGACCCCGCCACGGAGGCCTTACCCTCAGCGGCGATCGAGCCAAACATAGACCTTACCTTGCACGAGAGCCGTGCTGCTAAACTGCCGGATCCTTCTCCGGCCACAGACTCCGAACCGCCTGCGCCCATTCCTGTCGAATCCGATTGGGCGCCGATCATGGAGTTTACCTCCGTGGATATTTTTCAGCACTCGCCCTTTGGCGACATACTGAACTCATTAAGGTCTCTCTCCTTGTCAGGAGGATCCTGGCCGAACTATGTCCGGTAGGTCTGGGATGCGGACGATGAAGAAATTCGAGGCCCACCCACCACCCACTTAGTGGCCATTGTCGATGACTTAACCGACATGCTCGACTTCGACTCCGAAGACATCGACAGTATGGACGACGATGCGGGAGGCGAAGAGGAACCACCGCCCACAGGGCACTGGACAGCCACCTCATCATATGATATATACATGGTGGAGACACCCAAAGAAGGCAATGGCGACGAGATAGCGGAGGATGACCCCTCCAAGAAGCAACCCAAGCACCGACGTAAGCTGCGCCGCTCTAAGTCCCGCCAAAGCAAAAGTGGTGATACCAGCACAGGAGATAATAATACTCCGGATAGTGCTGAAGACAACAATAATCCCCTCCAGCAAGATTTAGAGCAGGAGGATGGAGGAGCCAGCCCTCCTGGGAGAGCGGCAGATGGAGAAGAGGAGGATGATAATTACATGCCCCCTCCGAAGACGAGGCAAGCCTCGGTGACGACGAATTCGCTGTGCCAGAGGATCCCGTGGGCGGGACATGCATGGAGCTACCGTCCAACTCAGAGGACACTCGAGGTCTTCATCGCCAAGGGTTTCATGGTCCTCTAGACATGTGAGGTCATGCGTGTCAACATCGCACACTTCTATCTGAGGCATGACCAGGTCGAGCATGTGGAGGCGCAAATCCTACTCTTATCCAAAGTAGTGTCCTATGACTAACACCGACATGCCTACAAGAATGAGGGGCTTATGCAGGCCTTGGTAGTAAGGCCATGCTGTGGGCTGGATTTGGCGACGTGACTCTATATTAGAAGGACAAATCACATTGATTGGGGCGATGGTAGACGACGCTAGGGTGGTGGCCCCGGGGACATGGTGGGAAGATCTGTGAGGTGGCTGTAATGACGACAATCTACATGGTGGTTGTAATGTTAACTGGATCTGAAGACAATCCTATGTCCAAGAGACCCTTACTCTCCCATCATCGAGGATTGAAGGAGGTGCGACGGTAACCAGAAGTAAGATGACGTGGTCCTCAACCTGCATCCACCATCCTCTTGAGCAATGCGTCCCTTGTTAAAGGTGTTAGCTCGAAGCTTGGCTTTGTGGTTGAAAATTCTATGTCTGGCCTTTGGTTGGACTAGTTAACATCAGCGCACGTATGACGATCCTTTCTTGAAGGTTTTGTCTAGGAGTAGCGTATTTCTGAGTTAATTTTGTTGCATGTCATAGTGTTTGTGGTAGAATTATGAAGATTTTGTCACAAGACTAATCCATTTTGGATGGCCTTGTTTTTTCTAAACCAAGTCATTCGACATCGATGCTAGGCTTACATTGACATTGTTAAATAATCAATAATATATGAATTTGTGCATTAATCGATGCAAAAGCCAGGATGCAAAATAATGCGATTAAAATAGTGGCATGAAAAATGGGCCATGCGATGTTTGTTTAACAAGGGCTCAAAGAAAAGTAAAAAATGTTAGGCACATATATAAAATGAAGCTGTAAGTGATACACTAGTAGAAAACAAGGCTTTGGTCCAGGCCGGGTCAGCCCATTTGTCCCGGTTCAGTCCAGAACCGGGACCAATGGGGGCATTGGTCCCGGTTCGTGAGCCCACGGAGCCGACCGGGCCACGTGGGCCATTGGTCCCGGTTCATCTGGACCTTTTGGTCCCGGTTGGTGGGATGAACCGAGACCAATGGGCCTCGCTCCTGGCCCACCACCATTGGTCCCGGTTCGTGGCTTGAACCGAGACCAAAGGCTCCCCTTTAGTCCCGGCTCATGTCACCAACTGGGACCAATGAGGTGCCTATATATACCCCTCGCTCGTGAGCAGAGCACCCTAGTGCTCTGGTTTTCTCTGGCCGAGGGGGAGAGGGTTTGGTGGTGCTCTAGCTCACCTCCTATGCACACAAGGTGTTCGATGGAATGCACGAGCCACACTACTTAAGCTTTCTCCTCTCCAAGCTCGACCTCCAAGCTCCATTTTCCATAATATTTGTCTAGGTTTAGCGGTCCGTCACGCCCCGTCCCCGTCTTCACCGCCGTCGATCACCCGCACCGAGCTCATCGCCGGCACCACCGTGGTGAGCCTCTTGTTCTTAACTTCTTTCTGGAAGGAAAAATATTCTTACTTGTATGTTTACATAGATACTTGTATTATTTTCTTATTTTTATTATTGCATCTTATATAGTGCGATGGTTTTGGTATCCGCCCCCGTCGGCCCTCGTCCTGTCTATGATTCGGATGTGGTATATATATTATCTTTATAACTATTGGTTCATTTATTGTTTATGAAAATTATGCCGACCAACGTGACATAGATTTTATTTATGTAGTATGTATGTGAATCGGAAATGCCAACCGACCCTATTGTCGAGAGGTTAAATTTAGTTGAAGAAGAAAACAATTTGTTGAAGGAAAAAATAAAAAAAATTGAGGAGGAGAAGATGATATTGGAGTTGCATGTTGTGGATGTCGTCGATGATCACAAGATCAAGATGGATGCAATGCGCTTGAAGATTAGAAAGATTAGAAAATATGCCATTCATACCGAGGCTTGGTATCATTATGCCGTTGGATCAATTGTTACCTTGGTTGCGATTATGATCGCATTTGTTTTCGCATTGAAATGTTTTACATAGTTTCAATGTATGGTTTAATTAATTAGATGCTCTGGAGAGCTATATGTTGTTAGATGAGAACTATGTATGCACTTTGGTTTTAATGTGATGATGAACTTCTATTAATTTGGACACTTAATTATATATAATGCACGCAGATGAACCGGCAATGGATGTATGGTGACAGACACACCTGCGAGTACATTAAGGGCGTGCATGAGTTTCTCGATGCGGCTGAGGAAAACAAGCAGAATGGTTTTATGTGTTGTCCATGCACTGAATGTGGGAATACGAGGTCTTACTCTAATCGGAAAATCCTTCACTCCCACCTGCTTTACAAGGGTTTCATGCCACACTATAATGTTTGGATGAGGCACGGAGAAATAGGGGTTATGATGGAAGACGGTGAAGAAGAAGAGTACGATGACAACTATGTGCCCCCTGAATACGGTGATGCTGCAACGGGGGGAGATGGTGAAGATCAAGAGGAACCAGACGATGTGCCCAATGATGCTGCAACGGGTGAACCTGCTGAAGATCAAGAGGAACCAGACGATGTGCCCGATGATGATGATCTCCGTCAGGTCATTGTCGATGCAAGGACGCAATGCAAAAGTCAAAAGGAGAAGCTGAAGTTCGATCGCATGTTAGAGGATCACAAAAAAGGGTTATACCCCAATTGAGAAGATGGCAACACAAAGCTCGGTACCCTGGAATTGCTGCAGTGGAAGGCAGAGAATGCTGTGGCTGACAAAGGATTTGAGAAGCTACTGAAAATATTGAAGAAGAAGCTTCCAAAGGATAACGAATTGCCCGACAGTACATACGCAACAAAGAAGGTCGTATGCCCTCTAGGATTGGAGGTGGAGAAGATACATGCATGCCCTAATGACTGCATCCTCTACCGCGGTGCATACAAGGATCTGAACGCATGCCCGGTATGCGGTGCATTGCGGTATAAGATCAGGCGAGATGACCCTGGTGATGTTGATGGCGAGCCCCCCAGGAAGAGGGTTCCTGCGAAGGTGATGTGGTATGCTCCTATAATACCACGGTTGAAAGGTCTGTTCAGAAACGAAGAGCATGCCAAGTTGATGCGATGGCACAGTGAGAACCGAAAGAAAGATGGGAAGTTGAGAGCTCCCGCTGACGGGTCGCAGTGGAGAAAAATCGAGAGAAAGTACTGGGATGAGTTTGCAAAGGACCCAAGGAATGCATGGTTTGCTTTAAGCGCGGATGGCATTAATCCTTTCGGGGAGCAGAGCAGCAATCACAGCACCTGGCCCGTGACTCTATGTATGTATAACCTTCCTCCTTGGATGTGCATGAAGCGGAAGTTCATTATGATGCCAGTTCTCATCCAAGGCCCTAAGCAACCCGGCAACGAAATTGATGTGTACCTAAGGCCATTAGTTGAAGAACTTTACAGCTGTGGAATGGAAACGGTGTACGTACGTGGGATGAGCACAGACAGGAGGAATTTAACATTAAGGCATTGCTGTTCGTGACCATCAACGATTGGCCCGCTCTCAGTAACCTTTCAGGACAGACAAACAAAGGATACCACGCATGCACGCACTCTTTAGATGACACTGAAAGTATATACCTGGACAAATGCAGGAAGAATGTGTACCTGGGCCATCGTCGATTTCTTCCGACCAACCATCAATGTCGAAAGAAAGGCAAGCATTTCAAAGGCGAGGCAGATCACCGGAAGAAGCCCGCCATGCGTACCGGTGATCACGTACTTGCTATGGTCAATGATTTACACTACGTAATCTTTGGAAAGGGTCTCGATGGACTAGCTGTTCCGAATGACGCTGAGGGACACACACCCATGTGGAAGAAAAAATCTATATTTTGGGACCTACCCTACTGGAAAGACCTAGAGGTCCGCTCCTCAATCGACGTGATGCACGTGACGAAGAACCTTTGCGTGAACCTGCTAGGCTTCTTGGGCGTGTATGGGAAGACAAAATATACACCTGAGGCACGGGAGGACCTGCAACGTTTGCACAAAAAAGACGGCAAGCCTCCTAAGAAGTATAAAGGTCCTGCCAGCTACGCTCTTACGAAAGAAGAGAAAAAATCTTCTTTGAATGCCTGCTCAGTATGAAGGTCACGACTGGCTTCTCGTCGAATATAAAGGGAATAATAAATATGCCAGAGAAAAAGTTTCAGAACCTAAAGTCTCATGACTGCCACGTGATTATGACGCAACTGCTTCCGGTTGCATTGAGGGGGCTTCTACCGGAAAACGTCCGATTAGCCATTGTGAAGCTATGTGCATTCCTCAAGGCAATCTCTCAGAAGGTGATCGATCCAGAAATCGTACCAAGGCTAAGGAGTGATGTGGCGCAATTTATTGTCAGTTTCGAGCTCGTGTTCCCACCATCCTTCTTCAATATCATGACGCATGTCCTAGTTCATCTAGTCGACGAGATTGTCATCCTGAGGCCCGTATTTCTACACGATATGTTCCCCTTTGAGAGGTTCATGGGATTCCTAAAGAAATATGTCCGTAACCGCGCTAGGCCAGAAGGAAGCATCTCCATGGGCCATCAAACAGAGGATGTTAACGGGTTTTGTGTTGACTTCATTCCTGGCCTTAAGAAGATAGGTCTCCCTAAATCGCGGTATGAGGGGAGACTGACTGGAAAAGGCACTCTTGGAAGAGACTCAATAATATGCAGGGACAGATATTCTTGGTCTCAAGCACACTACACAGTTCTACAGAACTCTACCTTGGTGACCCCGTATGTCGATGAACACAAGAACAGTCTGCGCTCCAAACACCCGGAGCAGTGCGACGACTGGATTACATGTGAACACATCAGGACTTTCAGTAGTTGGTTGGAAACACGTCTCAAAGGTGACAACACTGTTTGTGATGAGTTGTACTTCTTGTCCAAGGGACCATCTTTGATTGTATTGACTTACAAAGGATATGAGATAAATGCGAATACATTTTACACGATCGCCCAAGATCAAAAGAGCACCAACCAAAACAGCAGTGTCCGCTTTGATGCAGCAACCGAGAGCGGAAAGGACACATATTATGGTTACATAGTGGACATATGGGAACTTGACTATGGACCTGATTTTAAGGTCCCTTTGTTTAAGTGCAAATGGGTCAATCTGTTAGGCGGCGGGGAACAGGTAGACCCACAGTACGGAATGACAACAGTGGATCTGAAAAATCATTGGTACACTGACGAACCGTTCGTCCTAGCCAATGATGTGGCACAGGTTATCTATGTGAAGGACATGTCTACCAAACCGAGAAAAAGAAAAGATAAGGAAGCGAATACATCATACGATGAGCCAAAGCGCCACATAGTTCTTTCAGGAAAAAGGGACATCCTGGGAGTGGACGGCAAGACAGACATGTCTGAAGATTATGAAAAGTTTCATGAAATTCCTTCCTTCAATGTCAAGGCTGACCCAAGCATCCTGATAAACAATGAAGATTATCCATGGTTACGGTGCAATAAGCAAATGACACAAGCGAAGAAAAAGTGAAGACTTTCTCCCGCAACTATCATGATGATACCATGCCAACTTTGTAACACACGAACATGCTATCATTGTCCGTTTTGTACATGCACATGCTATGTGGGTGAAATTATGATACCATGCCAACTTTCAACTTTCTCCCGCAACTAGGAATTTAGGTTGAATTTTCTCTATAAGCGCATCTATTCTCATTTTTTAGTAAGTTAATCACAAACTTGTGATTCAAACAATTTTCAAAAAATTCAAATTTTAACTATTCAAATTTGAAAACTAATGGCACTAACAGAAAGTTTGTAATTTTTCTAAAACTAATGGCACTAACAGAAAGTTTATAATTTTGCTAAACTAAAAGCAAACAGAATTAAAAAATAAAGCAAAAAATGAAAGAAAATAAATAATGCAAAAAACAAAGCAAAAAAACAGGAAAAAACTATTTTTATAGTAAAGT
>NC_041384.1:8655514-8656872 GCF_002162155.2 Triticum dicoccoides | reverse complement strand
TGACCGTGCTCCGCTTGCCGCACCGCCGCCGGTTCGCCGCCGCCGCCCGCTGTGCTCTGCCTCGACGCCGCCACCTGGCCGTGCTCCGCTGGCCGCGCTCTGCCTGGCCGCGCTCCGCCTGGCCGCGCTCCGCTTGCCGCACCCCGCCTCCGCCACCCGCCTCTGTTAGTTTTTTTTTGAGATATGTATGCATGTGTGTAGTGTATATGTGTGTGCATGCAGATATGTATTAGTTTTTTTATTTAGGTTGTTAATTAGTAGATATTAATTTTGTTCATATATGTATGGATGCATGTGGCTATGTATGTATGTATGTATGTATCGGGTATGTCATTGTCGATATACCCCCTACCAGATAACTTCGACAAGAGGGGGGGTCGATATACCCCCTCCCTGATAACTTCTACATGATGGGGGGAGGGGGTCGCCGAGGGTTCGAGGGTCACCGAGTGTTCGAGGGTTCGTGGGGGCGAGGGTCGGGAACTAACTAGGGTAGAGGGTCGAGGGTTGCCGAGTGTTCGAGGGATCGAGGGGGCGAGGGTCGGGAACTATCTAGGGTAGAGGGTCGAGGGTCGCCAAGTGTTCGAGGGGGCGAGGGTCGGGAAGAAGAGGAGAAAAAAAAGAGGAGAAGAAGAAGGAATAGAGGAGTAGAAAACTTCTTCTCCTCTATTCTTTCTTCTTCTCCTCTTTTTTTCTTCTTCTTCCTCTTCTTTTTTTTATCGGGAATGAGGGTGTTGATGATCACTGAGCGGTAGAACACTACATAGCAAGTATCAACGGTGCAAGGTACATGTGGCCATCGGTGTAGAACACTAAATCCACGTCCCACAAGCGATGTGGGCATCCACAAGTGACGCCCACGTCGCTTGTGGGACGTAGATGTAGTGTTCAACGCCGACGGCCACATATACCTCGCACCGTTCATACTTATTGCTATTTAGGGTTCCCATCGACGCCGAGGATAAAAAAAGAAGAGGAATAAAAGAATAAAAAGAGGAGAAGAAAGAATATATGAGAAGAACTTCTCCTCTATTCTTTCTTCTCCTCTCTTTTTTTGTTCTTCTTCCTCTTGTTTCCGGTAGAGGAGAAACCCTAAATAGAAAGTATCGTCGGTGTCCGACACCGACGGCCACATGTATCTCACACCGACGATACTTTCTATTTAGGGTTTCCTCTACCGCTCGGCGACCCTGACCCTCGACGATACTTTCTATTTAGGGTTTCTTCCCTCTCTTTCTTTCTTCTCCTCTTTTTTTTTCTTCTTCTCTTCTTCTCTTTTTTTTCTTATTCTTCTCTTTTTTTCCTCTTTATTTTATCGGAAACGAGGGTCGTCGAGGGTCAGGGTCACCGAACGGTAG
>NC_041384.1:8624096-8654926 GCF_002162155.2 Triticum dicoccoides | reverse complement strand
ATCCACGTCCCACAAGTGACGCGGGCATCGAAGCCCGCGCCACTTGTGGGACGTGGATGTAGTGTCCGACACCGATGGCCACATGTATCTCACACCCACGATACTTGCTATTTAGGGTTTCCTCTACCGCTCGGTGACCCTCGACGACCCTCGTTCCCGATAAAAAAAAGAGGAAGAAGAAGAAAAAAAGAGGAGAAGAAAGAATAGAGGAGTTCTACTCCTCTATTCTTTCTACTCATCTTTTTTTCTTCTTCCTCTTCTTTTTTTATCCTTGAAGCGTTGTCGAGGCCACCCGGCCCAAACCCTAGAGAAGCAGCATCGAGGCCACCCAAAACCCTAGAGAAGCAGCGTCGAGGCCACTAATTAATATTAGTTCTACGTTTTCCACTAATATATCCATCTGTCATGTTTGAATAATAATTGCCATGTTGTTAATATTTGTAGAAACTATGGACACCGCCCGAGACGAAGTACAAGAAGAGTTGTTGGGGGACATAATCGCACGAGGAAGTGATGCCGTCTGCTCGTTGTTTCTCAACGACACCGATGGTATGGAAGCAGCTGGCTATGATTATGATGGATCCGGTGACCTAATGCCGGTGCAAGAAGGAGACCGTGAGGACGGCTCTGGTGACCCAATGCCGGTGCAAGAAGGAGACCGTGATGACGTCTCCGGTGACCGAACCGAGTCCGGCCAGGTATATATATTAGTTAAGCTTCTGCTGACTAGCTAATTGATGCATTTATTGTTTTGGTATGTACACATATTAATTAAGTCTTTGTTCTTTTTTCTTGCCCTCCGAATCGAGCACAACTTCGGTAAAGAGACGAGGCCCGAAGAAAAAGTTGAGCTCGGATGAAAAGTTTGAGATCATAGCAATCGCTCCCGACGGCCAACCGATTGAACCCCTCAGGACAAAGAGCACATTTGTTGCTCAGTGCGGGGTTTTGGTTAGGGACAAGATCCCGATCAGCATCCAGCAATGGTTTAAGCCGGCTACAGAAGACCCTGAGGTGTCTTATGTCAATGATATGCAGAAAAATGATCTTTGGACTGAGCTAAAGTCAAATTTCACCCTACCGCCAGAGGATAATCCAGAGAAGCCAGTTAAAGAGCAATTAATCAAGTCTTTTGCTCTTAAAAGGATGGCAGAACTACTCAGGAGGTGGAAGAAAGATCTGAATAAGTTTGTCTAAACTAATGAGACACCAGAATTCAAGGGCAGATATGAGAAGATCAGAGATCACTGGCCCGCATTTGTGGCCCACAAGACATCGGAAAAGAGTAAGAAGATGTCGGCGACAAACAAGCAAAATGCTGCGAAGAAGAAGCATCACCATCGCACGGGGTCAGGTGGCTACCTCGTAGCCCGGCTTAAGTGGGCCAAGACTGAGAATGATCTAGTTGATAAAGGGATCGAACCAGAGACAATTAACTGGCCAGACCATTGCCGGACTTGGTTCTTCGGGGCTGGCGGAACCTTGGACCCTGTAACAGGGAAGTGCATTTGGATGAACCATCAAATGGACATACCAGTCAGGAAGCTTCAGCAGTATATCGAAGCAGCGCAGCAAGGGACGTTCTTTCTAGACAGAGAGAATGACTAGCTCACAATGGCCCTCGGCAATCCTGAGCACCCTGGACGGACACGAGGCACGCTAGGCTCCATTCCGTGGAAGGTTGGTTTTCCGGACGCAGGCGGTTACAAATCCCATGAGAGGAGGAAAAAAGTGCAGCAGAACCAAATGCAGGCGCTGCAAGCAAGGGTACAATCGATAGAGGAACGAGAAGCAAATCGCAGCAAACGTACTACCGAAGCTTCCCCCGAAGCTACCCCGCCATCTCAGCGGAGAAGCAGCGTGGCTTCCACCGAGCTGCTTCAGCTGGCGCATGCCTTGACGGCTCCTGCCAGCTATCCCGTGGATGCTATCACGGAGTCTCAAAATTGCCACCTTATGACGCAATGGATGAATTTGAAGGTCAAGGCGGCTGTTGGCTCTGTTTATCCTACTGAACCCGGCACAACTTTTCACTGCCGGCCGATTCCAGAAGGATATGCTAGGGTGATGGTGGATGAAATAACGGAGGGATTTGAGGACCTCCAGCTTGACCACCCTACCGGTGAAGGGGAGACTAGGCTGGAGTCTGCTCTGAAGACTCCATGCCTATGGCGGAAGGAGCTCATCAACCTTCCGAACTGGACGCCTCCGCCTCCTCCTCCTCCTCCTCCGGCAAGTCAGGGGACTCCGCCTCCTCCACCGCCTCCTCCTCCGGTGAGTCAGGGTACTCCGCCTCCTCCACCGCCTCCTCCTCCGGCGAGTGACGATCAGGGCACTCGACCGGCTCCTTCTCCAGTGCGTGGCGGCACTCCGCCTCCTACTCCGCCTGCGCCGACGCGCCCGAGCAGCCAGCCTCCTCCTTCTCCGCCTCGTCAGTAAGGGCGGAAGAGACCTGCCGCCGCTCCGGCTGCTCCGGCGCGTCGTAGTCCTCCTCCGCCTCGTAAGCAAGTAAAGAAGACAACCGCTCCGTCTGCTCGGCCGGCGTCTAGCAGTACAGCCAGAGGCGGGAGGACATACAGATTCGGTCCTTCTCTGAAGACTCCAGAGAAGTTACCATATGAGAGGACCCCGGAGGAGAACGCCGAGATCGCGCGAACCGAAGTGGATGACTGGTTTCAAGGGTTGAAAGCAAAGAGACATCCACCTCCGGAGGAGAAGGTAGATCTGGTGAAAGCGAAGCGCACTCTGGCTGCCCTGACAAAACCACCCAAGTCTCCGCCGAAAGGAAACTATGAGCACATTATTGGAAAGGAATTTGCCGAAGCGGAGCGGTCGGGAAGTAATGTTAGTGATCAAAGGCTGAAAGAACGACGAGCTGGGAAACAAATTGCCCAGCTCGGCGAACAAGCGAAGCAATCGTGCCCCCCCGCTCAAGGTGCCTAGCGACAACGTCGCTAATGATCCGAGGATGGTGCCCGATTATAGAAATCTTGCCGATTACCTGTCCGACGATGTACATTATGAACCCATGGAGGTGCAGATACAAAGATACGAGTACGGGAAGCCTCTCGTTAAAGATGAAAGATCTCTATCAACGATGATGCGAAGATTGCATGATTGGTACTTGAAAATCTGCAGAGACTCTGGGGGGAGGAGTACTTTGTATTTGAAAGTTAAAAAGGTGCATGACCTCGTTGGAATTAAACTGTTGCCTGTTTCATTTGTGGAGTTCTTTTAGTTCTTCAATCAATTGGCCCTCGATAAAACAACGGTCACCTGCTACTGTCTGTAAGTAGGACTACTTCTGTCATGAAGTCTCTCTATATAGCTCAGCTCTTTCATTGCATGTATTTATAATCATCCTCACTGTATTATGCAGATTGAAGATCGCCGAATTGAAGAAAAGACAAGTCGGTGTTATTGGGTTCATTAACACATATCTCATAGATGCAACTCAGGTTATATTTCATGCCACAGATACCGAGGCCAACTTGCTACGATCATTGGTAATAAATGAAAACAAAGATATAATACTATTTCCTTACAACTTCAAGTGAGTGTAACTATCTTCTGCGTATTCGGTTTGCCTTATATATATATTAGTCAAGGTTATAGTAATGTAATTGATGAGTTATGCATGTGTGTGCAGTTACCACTATATTCTCCTAGAGATTAAGCTTGAGCAGGGACTAGTAACTGTCTTAGACTCAAAACGAAAAGATCCCCAGGAGTATGTGGACATGAATCAAAAGCTCGAGAAGTAAGTTAAATCGATCATTATCCACCATATCAGCAACTTTGTTCATTTCTTGATATATCAAGTAATTGTTTTCTTTGTATGGCAGTGTTTGGAAAAAATTCTCCAAAAAAGCTCCAGGACTCCCGAAGAAGCTGCAATTTAGACACCTGAAAGTAAGTATTATAGTAGCATGTTCCGCGCATCTCCTATTGATTTGGCATTCTTGCTTATCAGTTTGATTGACCTCTATTTCTTATAAAGTGGTTGTAGCAGGAAAAAGGGAATGATTTCTGTGGATACTACGTTTGCGAGTCCATCCGCCACACGACCTATGAGCGGGGCTACACTGACAAACAATATGAAGTACGTAAATAACAACATTCACAATTTTATTTTATTGCCATCATTTGTGTTGAGTTTCATTCATTCATATATATATGTATTGACCCCCTTCTTCAAATTAGATGTTTCGGAAGCGGGATGAACTCCTAGCATCAGCTCGCATGCGTGCAATTCAAGAGGAATTGGCGGCATTCTTTCTTGACCATGTGATCACTGAAGACGGAGAATACTATGTGGACCATGAGTCCGTATGATTATATTTGTAAGAGATAATTATTGTATATATGTAGCCGGTAGTGTCAGATAGATATACGAGAACTTGTTGTTCGACCAATCTCTCGGAGAAGGAGAGGTGGTCGATATCACTTCTCTCTGTATGCGTATATGTTCATGACGATCTTCTGTTTCCTTTGTTTGCTTACTAGCTAGCTAGCGTGTCTAGTATGTAGCGTCGACCAAGCACAGACATAAGAGAGGACACTTCTCTCTATTAATTATAGGTAGCTAACACAATATATGAAACACCTAAATCAACCCCCCAAAACCCCCAACCCCCCCTTTAAAAAAACAAAAACTCCAGCCACAGAAATGCTGACACGTGGATGCCTATTGGTCATGGTTGGGGCCACCAACCGGGACCAAAGAGTCTCCTGCCTGGGCTCCGCGCACAGGCCACGTGGAGGCCCATCAGTCCCGATTCTGGATTGAACCGGGACTAAAGGGGCAGGGCATTAGTACTGACCCTTTAGTCCTGGTTCAGGAACCGGGATAAAAGGCCCTTACGAACCGGGACAACAGGCCCTTTTTCTACCAGTGATATAATGGCAGACATCATGTATCTTTACATCATTGCATGAGCAAAGCTTAAGCGTAATCAAGAGCAGCAGCAAAGTGTTTCATATATTAAAGTGTCATTTTTAAAAGAAAATGAACACATCACTAGTGCAGAACCGGGCTATTGCACCGGTTCGTAAGGGCCTTTAGTGTCGGTTCTGTAACCGGCACTAAAGGGTGGGGACTAAAGGTCCCCCCTTTAGTATCGGTTCGGCACGAACCACCACTAAAGTGCCACCACGTGGCACATTCCAGGGCCGGACGCGGGGAGACCTTTAGTACAGGTTGGTACCACCAACAGGTACTAAATGTTTGTTGTGGTTTTGGTTTTATTTTTTATTTTTCTTTTAATTTTGTGTTTTCAATTTAATTTAAAGATTATTTTTACATTATAATGAGTTGTTAAATTATTAGGTGAAAGTACCATAGATTAGTTTCAACTGGATGCAGAGCTAGCTAGCTAATTAAATGATCAAGTATATATATGCCATATCCATATTACTTGATCACCTAGTGATCAAGTAATATGTATAGGGCATATACTTGATCACTTAGCTAGCTTCATGCATCCAGTTGAAACTAATCTGCGGTTTCTTTCATAAATGAAATAATAACTCATCATCATCATATTAATATAAAAACTCTTGCATCATATCATCACCAACAACAGTATACTAGCTAGCTAAAAATCATCATATATAGTTGTCATTACCACTATTTAATCATCATAGCTAGTCGCTACTGCTATCTAATCACCATCAACACTAGCTTAAAAAAGAAACATTCACTTGTACCAGAAGCAAAGATATCATCGAGTTCAACACATGGTCATGAGATTAAGTGCAGGATCGATGAAGAACACGGACATGAGAGGACAAGTAATAAGAGCATGCTAATCACTCCTGCTGCTGCTCTCTCGGGTAAAATAGCATAGAACATCTATAGCTCTCCTAATTCATCATATTGGAGCATGCAGATGAACCTGTCTCCTAATCATGAGCTGTGCTTCTGTTTGCTACCCCTAGTACTTCTCTGCGATCCTTCACAATTTTGCTCCAGTCTTTCACTATTAAGCATTCCCCGATTGTAGAAATCTTGAATGCACTCATGTGCAATGTAGGATATCTTGGCCATAAGCTAACCATTGACATGCGACCTTTAGTCTCGATCCATTGAGGCACAACTGTCACCGGGAGTCCCTGTTGAAGAACATCGCGTATAGTAACATTACTTAGCAATGAAGTTTAGCTTGAAAAATAATGTATGCAAAAGATGCACCGAGGACAAATAGTAAAAATCTTACTATCTTTCCTAAATAGATGTGACCGTAGTTCAATACAATCACTATTGGTCGCACGTTTTGAGTACTAAGATTTTCAAATTCAGCAAAATAATTTCTCTTGACATCATCAAGATCCTCAAGCCATGAAACACAATGACCTATCTCCTCGCAGTTTAGTTCAGCCCCGGGACAACGGACGGTACTGTCTACCAACCGCCGGACATGTTTGCTTGAATGAAAATAAGCTGTCAATAGAAATTAGTTGTCAACTATTTTTGAATAAACAATATCAGAGACATAAATATGGTTGAGAAACTCACATAATGGCAGTACTGGGGTTGTCTACACATCGACCCAAATGTCTCTATTACCTTCAATATCATCTCCGGGACGAATATCAAAGGTGATAAACATATCAGGTTCAAATGCATAAGCCTTGCATAGTGCTTGCCAAGTTTTGCATTCAAAATAGGTGTAGGTGTCTGCATTGTATAATTTGACGTTGAAGGTATAACCATGCTCGGTCTTCAAGTAAATTCTCTTTATCTCCATAGTTTTGCTAGGACTGAAACCTATCTTATGCAAGACAAAAATTCTTGCATGGCAGGGAATATGCTAGTAGAATAGTGAAAATTTAAAATTATAAGTTGAAGCAAATGAAGCATAAGTCATGCTTAATTACGAAAAAAGACTTGTCGTTGTGACTTACTGTATGCACTTCGAAGGTCTCATCCAGCTTGATACTAAAGCGTCTATCATCAACTAGGAAATTTTTGTCACACAGGCCGCGCTCGTCTTCGCAGTATTCGCACATAACGAAATTGTTTTTGTCGTCAGACGACATTTCCTATGTTCATAGTTGAAACATTAATTGATAAACACTTACTAGCTAGCTAGTTCTATATTAATTCAACTAATTCAACTAAGCACTTACTAAAAATAAACTAGTTCAATTAATTTCTTACTAAAAATAAAGTAGCTAGTTCTATATATAGTAAATTTAATATATCTAACATTTGACATTAATATATCTAATTCATCTATAACTATAAAAGTATTAAGAACTAACTCATCTAACATTAATATCTAATATTTGACATTAATATCTAACATATATTTCTATCTAATTCATCTAACATTTGACATTAATCTAACATTTATATAAACTAAAAATATACATATATAACTAAAAAATAAAAAAGTCATTAACAAAAAATAGAAAAAAATATGCTTAATTACGGGGGCGGCGACGGCGGAGGGAGACGACGACGACGGGGGAGGGCTAGGGCAGCGAGGCGGCCGACGACGACGGCGAAGGGGACGGGCTGGAGCGGCGACGGGGGCGGGCTAGGGCAGCGACGGCGGAGGGCGACGACGGCGATGGGGGCGGGCTGGGGCGGCGACGACGACGATGGGGATGGGCTGGGGCGCGACGGGGGCGGCGACGGGCTCGGCGATGTACGGGGCGCGCGCGACGGGGGCGAAGACGAAGCGGATGAATTGAAAAAAACCGAAATTTTTGTAAGTGTTGTATATATAGGAGAGGCCATTAGTACCGGTTGGTGCCACCAACTGGTACTAAAGGGCCATTAGTACCGGTTGGTGCCACCACCCGGTACTAAAGGTCAAATTTGGCCAGACCAAGCGGCGGGAAGCGACCCCCTTTAGTACCGGTTCGTGGCACCAACCGATACTAAAGACCCCCCTTTAGTACCAGTTGGAGCCACCAACCGGTACTAAAGTGGGTGCGCTCCCACCCCACGGTGCAGAAAGTTTAGTCCCACCTCGCCGCGCGAAGGACAGCCACACTGGTTTATAAACCCAGCCGCGGCTGCTCCATCGAACTCCTCTGTAAAGCAGGCTTCTGGGCCTTACTATGGCACGCTGTCCTGTGAGCCTGCTAGCCCTAATGGGCCTGAATTTCCACGCCCAAGGCCTAGCAGGCCCACTGGACAGCGCCCCAACAATTTTTTATATAGTTTTTTTCCTTTCTGCTTTATTTATTTTTCTTCTATTTATTTCTGAGTAGTTTTTATATAGTTTTTTCTTTTCTGCTTTATTTATTTTCTTCTATTTATTTCTGAGTAGTTTTTATAGTTTTTTTTCCTTTCTGCTTTATTTTTTTCTTCTATTTATTTCTGACTAGTTTTCCCCCTTTTTTGCTATATTTATTTTCTTCTATTTATTTCTGAGTAGTTTTTATATAGTTTGTTCCATTTCTACTTTATTTATTTTCTTCTATTTATTTCTGAGTAGTTTTTTATATAGTTTTTTCTTTTATGCTTTATTTATTTTCTTCTATTTCTGAGTAGTTTTTTATATAGTTTTTTTTGCACATGCCATGTGGGTGAAATGATGATATCATGCCAAGTGTCAACCTTTTCAGAGTTCATATGTAGTGCTTTTCAATTTCATGGTCATTTACCTCAAAAAAAAATTAGTAAATGCATCAAAAATATCAAATTATGTCAGAAAGGGTTCAAAGTTGACGACATGGCTTTGAATGGTGCATAATGAATGCAAAAACGTCCGGAGTTGTAATAAGTTATTAAAATTTTAAATAGCTGGTGTAACATATGAGTTTTCGTCCGAAACCCTGATACTTCGAAAGAGTGTCCAGTTTGTACACGAGGTGCATCCAGTTTTTGCCGTAACCATCTCTACTTTTTTGCACATGCCATGTGGGTGAAATGATCATACCATGCCAAGTTTCAACCTTTTCAGAGTTTATTTATAGTGATTTTCAATTTCAGGGTCACTTAGCTCAAAGCAAATCAGTAAGTGCATAAAAAATATCAAATTATGTCAGAAAGGGTTGAAAGTTGACGACGTGGCTTTGAATGGTGCATAATGAACGCACAAAAAGTCAGGAGTTGTAATAAGTTATTAAAATTTTGAATAGCCGGTGTAACAGATGAGTTATCGTCCGAAACCCTGATACTTCGAAAGAGAGTGTCCAGTTTGTACACGAAGTGCATCCAGTTTTTGTCGTAACCATCTTTACTTTTTTGCACATGCCAGGTGGGTGAAATGATGATACCATGCCAAGTTTCAACATTTTCAGAGTTCATTTGTAGTGCTTTTCAATTTCAGGGTCATTTAGCTCAAAATAAATCAATAAATGCATCAAAAATATCAAATTATGTCAGAAAGAGTTGAAAGTTAACGACGTGGCTTTGAATGGTGCATAATGAACGCACAAAAAGTCTAGAGTTGTAATAAGTTATTCAAATTTTGAATAGCCAATGTAACAGATGAGTTTTCGTCTGAAACCCTGATACTTCGAAATAGAGTGTCCAGTTTGTACATGAAGTGCATCCAGTTTCTGTCGTAACCATCTCTACTTTTTTGCACATGCCACATGAGTGAAATGATGATACCATGCCAAGTTTCAACGTTTTCAGAGTTCATTTGTAGTGTTTTTCAATTTCAGGGTCATTTAGCTCAAAACAAATCAGTAAATGCATCAAAAATATCAAATTATGTCAGAAATGGTTGAGAGTAGACGGTGTGGCTTTCAATGGTGCATAATGAACACAAAAAAGTCCGGAGTTGTAATAAGTTATTAAAATTTTGAATAGTCGGTGTAACAGATTAGTTTTCGTCCAAAACCCTGATACTTCGAAAGAGAGTGTCCAGTTTGTACACGAAGTGCATCCAGTTTTTGCTGTAACCATCTCTACTTTTTGCACCGGTTCGTACAGAAATATAAGAGCATTTAGATTACTAAAATAGTACCATAAATGCTCTTATATTTCTTTACAGATAAATACATTAAAAATACATTGATCATCAATGATCTTTTTGTGTATAATCTGAATTGACAATATGAGTCCTCATCGGTTTAGAAACCGGAGAAAACTCATATTATGGCCACAAATTCTACACATAGAGTTCAATAAAGACCAAGTGGTTGTGATAGTTTGAGAAGTAATATATTTAAGATGGTAAGAACCCTGTTAGCGGAGCGAGGTGGGACTAAAAAACCGCTGCAACTAAAAACCTCTAGTACCGATTTGTGGTAAGAACTACTAAAGGTGCTGGTGGGGCCCCATCTGGACCACGGCGTGTCACAACCTCTTTAGTACCGGTTTGTGGCACGAAACGGTACTATAAATTCGTCATGAACCAGTACTAATTTGCTCCGACCGCCTAGCCGTTCGAACCGGCGCTAATGATAACATTAGTGCCGGTTTTGTTACAAACCGGTACTAATATGCTTCACATTAGGCCTTTTTTCTACTAGTGCATGAAATTGATTTTATTTAGTGGTTACAAAGTTGCATTTGAGCATATATGGCTCCACACATAAGCAATGTTCGTCTTATGAAAATACTCCTTTGTGTTTTTTCTGAAAAGGAGAGACCCTCGGCCTCTACATCCTGAGTGATCCACACATCCATGCAAACGAAATAGTGCAGAAGTATGTGGGTGACTGTTCATCACATACTGAACGACTGGAGGCCAGCTGATCCACGTGTACGTACGGTGATTTGGGCATGAGGAGTGGAATCATGTGGTCATGCACTCCTGAAAGCTTCCGAGTGAGGGTTTTCGACACCGGTTTGGTCACAGCCTTCCTGGTATTGTAAGACTTGATGTAATACAACCGGTTAAAACAAAAAGGTTGGAACATCAGGCCGAGTGTTTGAAGTCATTGTGTGTTGAGTGTGCGTTTATTGTGTTTGTATCCTTTTAATACTTTATTTTAAATCAAGAAAATCTATCTTTGTCGAAAAATAATACACTTCCGGAAGCCCAATGTACGCAAATACCCGCTAGCCAAGAAAAAGGGTAAAAGTGACCAAAGGAGGATGTGACGCAACCAGTGGAGAGTGGCATCCATTGCCGAGGCAGGCGATGCGGTTGCTAGTGCTGGCACATCCGTCCGTCCCTTTGTCGGCCTCTCGACCGGCTCTGCTCTCGGGATGAGATTTTGCTGCCTGCTTAATCTCTTCTTGCATTCCACCGCAAGTACAATACGAACAGTATTTTCTGGACCATCCAACGAAAAGAGTATTCTCGTGTCACCCGAAAGCGTCGACATTACCGCTAGCTGCTGATTCAGATTAGCAGCTAATCTTGGTTAATTATCGCATGCACGCGTGCATCGATCCATGTGGGGGTCGGAGTTAAGTAAACGCCGATACCTGGGGGACCATTCACTAATTTTTTCAGCTCACAGCGGGGAGATCTAGCGAGCGAGCGAGCTTAATTATGTATATATGTTCGACAAGCGAGTGCGTCGCATGCTCCAAAGAACAGCTGATCATCGCAAACATTCCAGCAAGTTAAGCACCTACGCTAGAGATCGATAAGGTGAGACATTGTTGTCAAAAGTTGGTAGATTAGCAGGATGTAGTGATCAAGATAGAAGTATATAATATTTTGGTAGGAATAAGTGGAATCATTTTCTGGCCAAATGATGATGCTGTGTGTCGCTGCAGAAGCAAGCAGCATGTCCCTGGAAAGCTGCGAACTAAAGGGCATATGTGTCGATCAAAGTATGCGCTGGAACCAAGGGAAAAAACAGCGCACTACATCAAAATAACGTCGGCCTCGAAATACGCTATTAGCATGCTATATCACGCTATAGCATGCTATTAGCAAGATATTATACTAATTTATTTAGATAGCAAAAATATTAATATGTTATAGCACGCAATTAGCGGCACTATAACATGCTATTTTTTCAGTGACCGGAACCGATCAAATATCGAATATGTTAAGTTGTAATCCAAATTTCAATAAAGGCTAACTTCTGATGAAGCGAAGCTGAGGCCTATCATCGGTAGGTATCGGCCGTAGCAGAGTGAAGTGTAGCCCCTGTGGTATGGATCAGTCACAATCTAGGTCAACACCGCTATATATATCGTTGTTTGTAAGTTACCGCACGGGATAAAATCATTGTTGTAAATCCCTAGCATTTGTAACCTCTTTCAGCACAGTGAAGTTCCGCTGGCTGGCGCCCGTGGTTTTTTCCCTTTGCATTGGAGGGTGCTATCTATTGCCTGTCGTATCTCTACCGGAATATACTAAAGTGTCCCGCTCTCTGTGCATCTTGTACCGTTGCACTACCTAGCTAGCTAGTGTATGTGTGTGCGTGGGTTCGACATATAGATCGAAACGATTGAACGACATGCATGATTCGATCTATGCTGCCCTGAAAAGGGCCTTGATCAGGTTCGAGCATGCATTTCTCCGGTTTCCTCCTTTTCCAACTTTTCACCTTGCCTTTTGCATTCTTAATTACTATCCGTGTGTCACCCCTAGCTCTTTTCACCTGCTTTGCTGAACCGGTCTTAGGTAACGGAAGGGACCAGCACATGCGTATATATTTATATATTGCTTCTCAACATAATGCAGATACATCGACACATATCAGAAATTTATATGTCCTCAGACCAGAAAGAGTCAGTTTCAGATATATATACACATGCGTATAAATTTATATACTGCTTCTCAACATAATGTAGAGCATTCAGATACATTATCAGGACCTACCACTGCCAGTATGGTAGTATTGGTGGGTGTATGCCCCGGAGAAGACATACAACAAATGCACGCACACAAATGATAACTTCATCCTTCAATTGGTCTAATCATTTAGCATTACCAACATATTCTAGTCTTGCCCTCATTTCGATCCATCACTCTCTCCTTCGCTTTGTGTCAATCGATCTGCAGTTAGTGGAGTGGCGCCAAACGAAATGCCATTAAACATACCAGTCCACTGCTGTCTCTTCATCAACTCGATCTTCAGCAGTTGCTAAAGCGAGTACCGACAACCGAGAGCTAGCATGGCAGCAAGCATGTAACTACAAAGGACAAATGACACACACAAAACATATCACTTCACACAAACACTAGCGAGTGTAACTTTGCATGCGTCGTATTAATCTCGCAACTGGTTATAGATCTTAGCTTGAACGTGAATTTCATTAGCACCACTATTAACTCAGCGCTGTTTCTTCTTCATCCAAAGAAAGTAAATGCATGCCTAGGATGTCAACCATACAATTTTCACATCTATGATCGAAGTAGTGAACAATCATTCAAATAGTAGTTTTTCTAGCGGGCAAAAAGTAGTTTGGACTTGTTATTTTCTTCAATAGAAAAGACACCCAAAGGGCACCTTATATCTAATAATTGTAACAATACGGATCCAGTATGATCCGAATCTTTGTGTGTTGGAGTTCCTGAAACCTGCAGTGCCGTCGAGCGACGACGTATTTGTTCGAAAGGGATGCATGCAGTGGGTCGAGATGGCAAGGCACGAGACGGCTGATTTACTCAAGTTTGGGCCCTCTGGGAGGAGGTAAGACCCTACTCCTACCTTTGGTGGTTGTATTTCTCGAGTACTTTCCGGCAATCAGGAGGATCGTCGGGGAGATTGGTTTATTCGGTTCCAAGCTCTCGATCTTGGCAGCGGAGAGGAAGAAGATAGTGGTAGGTGAGATCCTAGCCCTACGATCATCTAGGATGTATTGGATCTCTATGTACCCACCCAAGCTCACCTTATACACTCGATCGAGCTAGGGTTACATGACTCGGGCCGACTTAAGGTGGCCTCGCGCCACTGGTTTCGCTCGGACCCCCCTATCGCCCATCTTAGCAAGGCGATGGTTCAGCGAAAGGGGGCTTAAACCATTTGCATAGGACACATCTACACTAGTGGGTGTCCCAGACATGGTCGTGCGCGTCGACATCCCACTCTTCTATCTGTGACATGGTCAGGTCCATCATGCGGAGGCATAAATCATACTTCTTTTCCGGAGTGGTGTCCTACAGAAGGCACCGGCGTGCCTGCGAAAATGGCCGGCTTATGCAGGTCTTGGTGGTGAGGCCCTGGTGTGGGCAAGATCTGGCGGTGTGAGCTTGAATAGAAGGACCAATCCCATTGATGGGGCCGATGGTAGACTAGCCGGGGTGGTGGCCCAAGGGACGTGGTGGGCGAACCCGTGAGGTGGCTGCAACAATGAGAATCTGCATGGTGGTTGTAATGGCAGCCGCATATGAAGACCAACCAACGTCCAAGAGTCCCTTTGTTTCCCTTCATTAGGGATCGAAGGAGGTGCAACAGTAACCAGAAGAAAGACGTCATGGTCCTGAACCTGCATCCACCGTCCTCTCGAGCGGTGCGGGGCAACTTTGGGTTGTCTCGGGGCCAAGATTCGGCTAGCAAGACGACGTCATCTTTAGAGAGGCTGCTGGCAGTGACAGATTTTACGACAAGTACGGACGTACTTAGGGTGAGAACCCATGACAGTCTCTTTTTGGTTAGCTAAGGTATGTTGTCGTGCGAGAGTCCTACCCTTGTTGAAGGTGGTTGCTCAAAGCTTGGCTTCATGGTCCTTGGTTGAACTAGTTAACATTGACGCACACACGACGATCCTTTCTTAGAAGTTCTGTCTCGGAGTAGCATATTTTTGAGTTAATTTCATCACATGTCATAGTTCCTGGAAGGATTATGAAGATCTTGTCATGAGGCAGATTCATTTTGGATGGCCTTGGTGTTTTTAAAATGATCCATTGGGAATCGGTGGTAGGCTTCCGGTGACATCGTTAAATAATCAATAATATATGAATGTGTGCATTAATAGATGCAAATGTGGGGTGTGTGTGGAAATCCCCAATTAAAATTCTGTCACGAAAAGGGGGCCTGCGGTATTTGTTTAACAAGGGCTCAAAGAAAACGCCAGGCACATATATAAAACAAAGCCGGAAGTGATATAATGGCAGACATCATGTACCTTTACATCATTGCATAAGCAAAGCTTAGGCGTAATCAGGAGGGGCGCAGCAAAGTGTTTGCACATCTACAAAGGTATTTAGACAAAAATGAACACACCAAAGTGATTTTATTAAGTGATTACAAAGTTGTTTTGAGCATATATGGCTCCACATAATGAAGGTTTATCTTATGTGAATACTCCATTTGTTATTCTTGAAAAGAGGGAGAGATCCATGGCCTCTGCATCGGAGTGATCCACACATCCATGCAAACGTAATGGTGCGGAAGTATGTTGGGTGACTGTCCATCACATACTAAAGAGTGGGTAAACTACGCGAGGAGTAAATCAGGCGAGCTGATCCATGTATAAGGTGATTTGGACACGAAGAGTTAAATCATGTGGTCATGCACTCCTGGAAACCCAATACACGCAAACACCGACTGGACAGGGAAAGGGTAAAAACGACAAAAAATAATATTTTTCCAAAACAGGTGCAAAAGATTTGCCTCACGGATTAATTAAGAAAGAATAGAGTTTGTTACAAATAACCCTTGGTTGTCACATGAAGGACTACTCGCGTAATAGAATAGACCCTAATTTCTTCGTCCCCACAGTGATCCACAAGTTGGCCCCGGTCATGATAATATTATATGTTGAGAAGGATTGACGGGAGGGGCGCTCTTGTGGCGGAAGACCCTAGCGTTATGCCCATTCCAAATGATCCAAGACACAAGCATGGTAAGTGAAGCCATGTCTTTTCGGTGAGGCATGCCCGTGACAGTTCTACTTTCCCACCAATCCTTCATGGAATCGTCCGTATGTCATGTACATGTGTCGATGTCTTCAAGGTGGGGCTTCTCGATGACCAAGTTCCAAAGCACTTGAAGTAGAGATGTGCCCTGCATTCGGGATCCCTCTTGTGAAAGGGGTAAAGACCTTAATTCGTCCAAACATGGTCTTGGATTTCCAACCAAGCAAATAATTTAACATTGGACGGCGCCCAAACCTTTCAGACCATGTGCTCCATGCGAGATAGCATCAATCCTAGGAATTGCGCCTTATACGTGAAGGCCGCCGAGTAGTGTCCACTAGCCTTGTGCTTCCACGCAATGCCGTCCTAGGCATTCTCATCAAGGTGGAAGTTGTGATCGAGCATCCGAATAGTGAAAATTTGGTGGATGTGTGGATGACGGTGGATGGGTTGACCTTGGGGTCATATGCTGGCCGCAAAAATTGGTAGGTCATATGCGAGTCACACGAGTATGGTGGCTTTGGGGTTCTCAACACCGACAAGTTTGGTCATGCATTACCATTGAGATGGTTTTGGTACGAGTGAAACGAGCCAAACAAGTTATGAGTTGGGATTGGAAATCCATGCGACAAGGGGGGCCTTAATTTTCTCTATGCCTTCGCAACAATTACTGTGAGGAATGAAGCGAAGACCCCCTTTTGAGGCGCACATACAACGAAGGGATGTGACGCAACCGGTGGAGAGTGGCGACGACGGTGCGCGCACCCATCGATGGCGCGTTTGCCCCGGCGTGCTAGTGCTGGCACACCCATCCCTTTGTCGGAGTATCGACCGGCTCGGCTCCCAGGATGAGATTTTGTTGCCTGCTTAATCCCCCTCTCTTCTTCTTGCATTCCATCATACGTATTTGGACCATCCAAAAGAGTGTATATTCTCGTGTCACCCGAAAGCGTCAACATTACAGCTAGCTGCTGATTCGGATTAACCCTACTCTTGGTTAATTAATTATATCACATGCATGCGTGCATGTGGGAGTAGGAGACACCTGGGGGACCATTCAAATACATTTTTAAGGTAACAGCGGGGAGATCTAGCGAGCTAGCTTATGTTAACCAGGCGAGTGCGTCGCATGCTCCAAATAACAGCTAGCTAGCTGATCCTATCGATCATCACAAACACTCCAGCAAAAGTTAAGCATCTCCGCTAGAGATCCACACGGCGAGACATTGTTGTCAAAAGTTGGTAGATTAGCAGGCTGTAATCGTAGTACTAGTACATGCACCCATGGTAATTAAGATAGAAATAAAAAAATTGTAGGAAGAAGTGGAATCATTTCCTGGTGCAAATGATGATGATGGTGTGTGTGTCGCTGCAGAGGCAAGCAGCACGCCCCTGGAAAGCTGGGAACTAACTAAAGGGCATATGTGTCGATCCCACTATGCACTGGAACCTATCGAATCGAATATACTGAAGTGTCTCCGCCCTCTCTGTATCTTGCACACTGCTGCACTACCTCGCTAGCTAGCTAGCTAGTGTATTGTATGTGTGTGTGTGGGATCAACATGCATGCATGATTCGATCTATGCTGCCCTGAAAAAGGGCGGCGATCAGGTTTTCGAGCATGCATTTCTCCGCCCTCCTCTTTTTGCAACTTTTCACCTTGCCTTTTGCATTCTTAATTACTTTCCGTGTCACCCCCTAGCTCTTTTCACCTGCTTTGCTGAACTGGTCTTAGGTAACGGAGGGACCAGCACATGCGTATAAATTCATATATTACTTCTCAACATAATGCATATGGAGTATGTATCATCAGACCAGAAAGATTGAGTTTCAGAGCATTCAGGTACATTCTCTAGGCCTAAGAAAAAAGTATTGCAATATTGGTGGGTATACGCCCCGCCTCGGAGAAGACATACAGTACAACAAACGCACGCACACAAATGATAGCTTTTTTTTTTTGCGGGTGAATGATAGCTTTTATTAGTCTAATCATTTAGCATTAGAAATATATTCTGCTCTTTGTTGGTCCTGCTTACATGTATGACATTGTGGTTTCTTCCAATATAAATCTCAGAGGAAGCTCTCTTTATCAAAAAAGAAATAAGCATTACCAATATATTCTAGTCTTGCCCTCATTTCGATCAATCATTTTCTCCTTCGCTTTCTGTCAATCGATCTGCAATTAGTGGAGTGGCGCCAAACCAAATGCCATTAAACAAGCTAGTCCACTGCTGTCTCTTCGGCAGTACGATCTTCACCAGTTGCTAAAGCCACTACTGACAACCGAGAGCTAGCAGCAAGCACATGTAACCACACAGGACACAGGACACATGACACATGACACACACATAACATAGCACTTCACAGTTCAGTGCTCACACAAACACTAGCGAGTGTCACTTTGCATGTGTCGTATTAATCACACAAACACTAACGTGAATTTCATTAGCACCAGTGCTACCTCAGCCTGTTTCTTCTCCCTCCATAGAAAGTAAAAGCATGCCTTGCATGCCAACCATACAATTTTCACATCTACTCCCTCCATCCAAAAATAAGTGTCGCGGATTTGGTACAAAGTTAGCACAATTTTGTATTAAATCTGTGACACATATTTTGTGATGGATGGAGTTGTGTTTTTAATGGGCAAATAGTAGTTCACAGTTGTCACTTTCTTCCAAGAAAAAGACACCCAAAGGGCACCTGATGATATCTGATAACTGTAACGACCCAGATCCAATACGACCCGAATCTCTGTGTTTCACTGTGTGTTCTTGAGACCCGTAGTGCCATCAAGCGACGAAGTATTTGTTCAGAGGGGATGAAAGTGGTGGATCGAGATGTAAGGCATGAGACGGGCGATTTACTCAAGTTCGGGCCCTCCGGGAGGAGGTAAGACCATACTCCTACCTTTGGTGGTTGTATGGCTCAAGTACTCACCGGAGATCGGGAAGATCGCTTGGGAGATTGGTTTCTTGGGTTACAAGCTCTTGGTCTTGGCGGTGCAGTGGAAGAAGATGGTGGTAGGTGAGAATCCTAGCCCGAGGATCATCTAGAATATATTGGATCCCTCCATACCCATCCTAGCTCACCTTGTACACTCGATTGAGCTAGGGTTACATCACTCGGGCCGGCTTGACGTGGGCTCACTCCACTGGTTTCACTCGGACGGGGCAACACGCCAGTCAGCTATTTTGTGCACACCATAAAAGGACAAAGTCTCAGTTCCTCCATCGCACACCTTCTCTAATGAGCACATTTTGTGCACATCACAAAATACCTATGCGAAGATGTACTGGAGACGAAATTAGAAGGAGAGACGGGTAGACTACTCAGGACGACGACATAGTATGAGCACATCACAACAGTCTTATTTTTGTAGTTACAACTTCGTTTCATATGTTGCCAGGAAGTGTGTTCAATGTACTCCCTCCGGTTATTTTTACTCTGCATATAAGATTTGTCTGCAGTCAAACTTCGTAAAGTTTGACCAACTTTATAGAAAAAATAGCGATATTCACAATACGAAATCAATATCATTACATGCATCATGAATTTAATTTTCATAATAGAGTATTGTAGATGTTGATATTTTTCCATATAAGTATGGTCAAACTTTATGAAGTTTGACTTCAGACAAATCTTACATGCGGAGTAAAAAGGACTGGAGGGAGTACTGGTTTGGACACCCAATTATATGCTTGTGTGTTATGAAAAGCAAAGTACTTATGTGAATGAATGATGTGTGCCTGCGTATTGTGTCTGTTTGTTTTCTGTCAATTTCATTTGCATGACTGGTAACTAAAAATATGTGCTCAGCCCAAAAAAGGTAATGGATCAGAGTTATTCTCGTTGACTGCCTTGTCTGTGATACCGAAGTTATCACTGACCTAGAACCGCCCTGGGCCTCAAGATGACCTATTTTGACCCGTGAAAGGTATATCGACCTATACTAGTGCCTCCCCCAGGCTGTCTTTCGACACAAGCTCTCTTTTGTGGCATAAAAACATTCTCTGATTTTTAGACATGCAGAAATACCTGTTTTTTTCTGGAAATATTACTAGACATAGAAACTGATACTCTTGCACTATATTAAATATTTTAGTACGAAAAATCATTAAAATATTTTATATAATTATGGCATGAAAACTATAAAAAATTATAGATATATTCATGGAGTATCATGTATTTTTATTTTTTTGTGGGTGAGTATCATGTAATTATTAAATGCAAGACCTACTGGACCTCAGAAAAATACGAGAAAATCCAGGAGGTCATAACTTCAAGAAGGGGCAAAACTTCCAAATTGAGTGTAGCTCAGACTATTAGGTTCATTGTGATGGAACAAACCCGCCAGGGTTCAAGTCCTACACTTGGAACTTGCGGTCGCATTTTCATAAATTTATATCAGCCCTTTCGGCGATGTGCCTTCAGTGGCCGAAGGGACTCACGTCGACTACGAAGGCGTCATACTACTAGCGAACCTATGAACAAAAGTCCAATTTTCTACGTAAGAAACCTTCTCCAAACTCATTTACATTCATTTGTTTACAAAAATTTATTATTCCATAAATAAAAAACACTTCAAATAACATATCTTTAACCAATTGTTGCAAACTAGCAAAGCGAATGAGATTGACAACTTCACTAAAACTATTGGGACACAAGAAAAAAAATCTTAATTTGTATTGTAGTACTGCTCAAAGAAGTTAGGGTTATTATCTCTATGGACTGATACCTTGATTTCTCAACCGAGCAAAAAATTATCACTTCTTGCAAACCTGTGCACTTGGAGACTCAACAACTACTGCCTAGCGGTAATTCCTTGGAATAGCATGAGTTAGTCAATGAGACCCGTCAGCTGTGTGCCACACACGAGCAGCCGCCTCTCGTGATAATAACTGGAGGAACTAATTATCCTTTTAATCATGGTAGGAGTGAGGATTGGTGTCTAGTACACCATCCGTGGCCCTACTGCCTTAGCCAGTAAGCCCTAGGTGACTTCTCAGCTTTTCTCGTTTGTTCGTTCTTTGGAGACAAGATAATGGCTGCCCCTTGTTCTATACAAGTGTTGCTATTGCTTCTTGCAGTTCAAGAAACATAGCCTGAAAGTCCAGCTAAACAAAGCCGGCAACAGTTTTCCGCAAAAGAACAGGCCAGCAGCGGTTGGCCAGTGAAGATCGCAAGTTGTTCAATTTTGCAGCACACAGAAAACTATAGCTTGCTAAAGTGTGTGTGTGTATTTCCATAGGAGGTACCCAAGTGGATCGTACCTATGACATTGACAGCTCTGGACAAATACTAGACTTCCGACTGTGATCTCAGGAACCTTGAGGCATGATAGGTGTGTGATGAAATGGTCGGTCGGCCTATGCCTACACATGAAGGTCTTCTGCAACCCTTGCTCACTTCACTGCCAGAGCCAGACCATTACCCTGACCTCTAGCTGAGTGTCATTCTGGAGCATGCTTACAAACCTACTCCCTCTATTCCTTATATAAGGTGTGTCTGTTTTTTTTAAGTCAAACGAGTACCTGTTTGAGTGTCACTAGAATTTTTTTTACAAAAAACTATGTCAATTGAAAGATGTGAAATCAACCTATTTCACTAGAACCTATTTAACCCAAATATGAAACTGAAATGTCACCTTGTGAAACTGTTTATTTGGAATGAGTGAAAAATGTATTTATGAAATTTATTTGGAAATGAGTAAAATATGCTAGTATGAAATGAGTGAAATATGCTATTTATGAAATCATTGTTGAAATGAGTGGAATATGTTATTATGAAATATTTTTTGAATATGTTATATAAAATGGGAGACATTAGTTTTAAAATATGTGAAATCTATTTTAAAATGAGTGAATATGTTGTTATGAAATCTTTTTTGAAATGAGTGGAATATGTTATTATGAAATATTTTTGAAATGAGTGAAATATGTTATACGAATTGAGTGAAATCTGTTTTAAAATGTGTGAAATCTATTTTAAAATGAGTGAAGTATGTTATATGAAATGAGTGAATTCTGTTTTAAGATGTGTGGAATCTGTTTTAAAATGAGTGAAATATGTTATTATGATTTTTTTTGAAATGAGTGAAATATGTTATATGAAACGAGTGAAATATATTATTATGAAATATTTTTTGAAATGAGTGAAATATGTTATTATAAAATATATGAAATGAGTTAAATCGGTACTTTAAACTTGTTCAAAATTTTATAATAACATATTCAAGGTTGGTCTTGTTTTAACGGTTTATTCACCAATAATTCAAATATGTAAAATCTAAAAAGTTGCAAAAACAAAATTTTGGTACCAAATTTATGAGCCATTCAAAATGATATAAAAATAAAATAAAATGTAAGTCTTTAGTTGGAGAGGGAACTCTGCGCATGCCACGCTTCTCTCCTTCCTCATCTGACACAAAAAACTGTTACTATGGACCCCTCTATGTTTGTATTGATGTTTATTATTCGTGTAAGGAAAAGATTGACATCTTATAAAAAAAAGTACTCCCCTCTGTAAATAAATATAAGAGTGTTTACATGACTACTTTAGTGATCTAAATGCTGTTATATTTCTTTACGGAGGGAGTAGCACTAACCTTGACGTAGAGAGGAATGGCTAAAGATGTGCCGGTACCTAACGGTAGTGCGCTATTTTCCGCTTGGGAGAAACATGGCCTGGAAAGTTCAGCTGAACAAAGCCAACAACGGGTTTCCTGGGAAAAAAAGGCAGCAGCGGTTGATGGTTGTCCAGTGAAGAACTCAAGTGGTTCAACTTTGCAGCACGCACAAGACTACAGCTTGCTAAAGGTGTGTGAGTATTTCCATGGGAGGTACCCAAGTGGATCGTACCTACGACATTGACAGCTCTGGAGAAATACTATACTTCCGACTGTGATCTCAGGAATCCTGAGGCATTCATGATACGAGTGGGATGCATGAAGGGGTCGGTCGGTCGGCCTATGCCCATCGCTCACTTCACTGTCTGCCTCTAGCTGAGTGTCACTCTGTAGCATGCTTACCTACTGTCCAAGTGGAATGTCGTCTATATAGTAGACACCCCTGGCTGCACTTCTCACTCACCTCATCCCTCCTGGCCTAGGCCGTCCTCTCTCTCGTCTCTCAGCGTCACCTCGCTCCAGCAGCTTCGAGCTCGATCTCAAGCGAGGAAAGGGCAGCAGCAATGGCGGACGCGGTGGATGCCCGTCGGGTCTGCGGGATGCCGGAGAAGGCGCAGCTCCACGTGGCGATGCTGGCGCTGCAGTTCGGCTACGCCGGCTTCCACGTCGTGTCGCGCCTCGCGCTCAACATGGGCATCAGCAAGCTCGTCTTCCCCGTCTACCGCAACATCATCGCGCTCTTCCTCCTCGTCCCCTTCGCCTACTTCCTCGAGAAGAAGGACCGGCCGAGGCTCACCCTCAGCTTCGCCGTCCAGTTCTTCTTCCTCGCCCTCTGCGGCATCACCGCCAACCAGGGCTTCTACCTGCTCGGCCTCGACAACACCTCCCCCACCTTCGCCTCCGCCATCCAGAACTCCGTGCCGGCCATCACCTTCGGCATGGCCGCCGCGCTCCGCATCGAGAAGGTGCGGCTCGACCGCCGCGACGGCGTCGCCAAGGTGCTGGGCACGCTCGCGTGCGTCGCCGGCGCGTCCGTCATCACGCTCTACCAGGGCCCAACCATCTTCGCCCCTGCCGACGACAAGCCGTCGTTGCAGCAGGAGGTGCCGTTTCTGGCGGCCGTGGCTGGGGAGGGCAAGAACTGGACGCTGGGGTGCGTGTACCTCATCGGCCACTGCCTCTCGTGGTCCGGCTGGCTGGTGCTGCAGGCGCCCGTGCTCAAGAAGTACCCCGCGAGGCTGTCCGTCACCTCCTACACCTGCTTCTTCGGCGTCATCCAGTTCCTCATCATCGCCGCCTTCTTCGAGAGGGATGCCGGCGCCTGGGTCTTCCACTCCGGCTCCGAAGTCTTCACCATCCTCTACGCCGTAAGCATATTCATTAGTATCTTATATAATTTCGCAGTTAAGAATTAACTACTCCCTCCGTCTCATAACATAACATAAGAACGTTTATATAATATATATTAGACCTGGAATCTCAATCACGTACTAATTACTACTCTCTATCTGTGGTGCAAATGATACGATAATTTGCTAAAGGAGTAGAGGTAAACAAATTGATTTAAAAGTGGTGCAATGCAACAACCTGTACACCTCTCTGCCAGGATCAACGATCTGTAGCAGTACTCCTTTAGCAAATTGTAGTATTATTTTATTCAGTGTAAATATATATCAAGTCAGTGAGTGGAAGGCATGATGATCCATGTCTCAGATCTTAAGCTGCTTGCTTTTGACTCTCAAGAGATATGGAAATGATTATGCAAACGGAAGGTGGCAGCTGACATGGCAAATGAAAACGGTAATATATACATGCAGGGCTTCATCGCGTCCGGCGTGGCGTTCGCAGTGCAGATCTGGTGCATCGACCGCGGGGGCCCGGTGTTTGTGGCGGTGTACCAGCCCGTGCAGACGCTGGTCGTCGCCATCATGGCCTCCCTCACCCTCGGCGAGAAGTTCTACCTCGGCGGGATCATCGGCGCCGCGCTCATCATCACCGGCCTCTACCTCGTGCTCTGGGGCAAGAGCGAGGAGAGGTCGCGCATCGGCAAGGAGGCGGCGGTCATGGCCGCAGCTTCCTCCGGCAGTGGCGAGCGCGAGGTCCGGAGCGCCAAGCTGGCCTCCTCCATCACCCAGCCTCTCCTCCCGCCTTCCGACAATGTCTGAAACTTAATTGCTACTGTACCCTACTGTCCTTCTCAACGACCGACTGAGAGGAACTTTCTTGTTTTAATTTTAGGCGGGCATGCATGCACGCCTAGCTATGGTGTGGTGAGCGAGTATGCAGACGGATTTGATTGTTAAAACTAGCTAGGATTGTTTGGGTCGTGCTTGATTATGGTGTGTGCATTAAGGCTTGTTAATTAGTACTGTAGATCAGAAAACTTGCGCTTGATGTATTGGTACTTTACCTAATTATTATTATCACAACAGGGTTTGTTCACTATGAAGGCACCTTCATGTTTACACTAATTTTGCAATCAGTAATTAAGCACTTTCTCTTTAGAGAAATATAAGAGGTTTAGATCACTACTTTAATGATCTAAATGCTCTTATATTTCTTTACGGAGGGAGTACCTGCCGAGCTTCACACGGACAAAGACATGTGGCAGGTCCTCCTCACCATTTTGTGGAAAATTTGGAACTCAAGAACGCTAAAGTCTTATGCAACGAGACTCACCACCCTCACCTTACTTTGTGGAACATTATTGATGATTCCACGCTCCAGACTCATGGTCATAGGTTTAAAGAACTTAGTCAAAAGGCAAATGATTTGTTTTGACGTCACTACCTCTCCTTGGGCCTACCTTGTAACCCTTCTAACATGAACCCGTGGTTCACCCTTGAGTAATATTTACCGGTTTGGCTATATACCAAACACCCAATTTTTTTTCTTTACGGTCAGTCGATTCCTTAGGTCGACATAGTTGGGCTCGTCTCATGAGCTGCAGCCACGCCCTAGACCAAAACGATTTCAACACGTACGAAGTTTTTTTTTTGACGGGGTATGAAGTACTGTCTGTATACATCTTTCCCTCTTTCCCTACTAATAAAGCACGGAGTGCTTCTGGTCGTACGTCGTCGGCGTTTTTGCGAAAAAGCCCCTCTGTTTCTTTGAAATCAACCCGCAGTCCCTGTTTTAGTGGCACTCTAGAAAAACGTTTCACTTTTACAGAGAAACCCTATAGTCATTTCAATTCAGTCCGCACTCCTCCCCTTCGTCTTATCCATTCTGTCCTGCGCCGGCGACTTCGCCCAACCCGTCGTGCGCCAGCGGCCGCCATGCCTCGCGCGGAAGGATGGAGGGCGCTCGCCGTGAGGATGGACGGCGCGGAGAGGCGCGCTCGCGCCCGAGCTCCTGTGCCCATGCCTCGCGCCTCCTTGCACCGCTCCGGCAGCCCCTCGCCATCCGCCGTCGTGGGCGACCACCAGCAGCGCCCGTCGCGCCTCTCCGCGCGCCACTCGGAGGCCCCAGCCAGGCCGCGCAGCCGTCCTCCTCCTCGACCTCGCCTCTCCGTGCGCCAACCGGCGCCGCCGCCGGCGGCCACGGGTCCAGCGCCGCCTTCGTCCTCCACCTTCTCCTAAAGCGCGCGTCCGCCGCGGGCGCTGGCGGTGGCGCGGCGGTCCTTGCCCTCGATCTCACCGAGGAAGGCGTCCTTGCCGAGCAGCTCGACGAGAGCGCTGCCAATGTCGCTGAACTGAATCGCCAGCCATCTCAGCCCACGTCTTTCAGCACGCAACCGGCGAACCCATTCAGCAGCTCCTGGGCAAACAGCTTTGACCCCTGTTAACACGTTATGAGGATCCATGGCCTCTTCTTCTATTTCTTCAGTGCTACCATCTTGAAACCGGTGCAGTTTCTGCTGCATCTTCCTGACACTGGTCCTCAACTAGCTTATTTTGCTCTTCTTTCTGAAGATCCATGGCCTGCTTTTCCAATTGTTGAGTGGGTACAGAAGTCTTCATATCATCACCTAATTGATTGCAAACAAAATTCTCATCACTTTCAGATACGACAGTCAAGACACATAATGCGGGACACTGCAACTACAGAAAGGCATGGGACACGCACGGATTTAAGTCCATGTCAGGGGCATCACCTGTCTCATGTTCGCAGGAGGAAGAAGCTCCAAGTTCGCCGGAGGTACACAAACATCCGTTGAGCACTCCAATGTCGCGGCGTCTACACCAGAGGTATGCTTCCACTTGACCCCTGTTAACAAGCACCGTGAGCCGAGTAGACACCGGCCAAGTCCAACATTTGATTCAGCCATGTATGCACACCAGACCTGAGCGTCAATCATCCTCCAAATCCAATCCATTACGTTAATTTTCATGTCTAGAATTGACCCTCCAGGTGATGCTTTTTCATGCGTAGAATTCAGCATGTTAGGCAAGAGCGTCAATCAATCTATAGTTCTATACTATAATATTAGACATGAGAGACCAGTCCAATTTTTCTTGTAAAGTGCATGTTGTTTCAGGTCCTCTAAAATGCTCATGTCTGCCTCAGTTTCCTGAATCTTGTTGATTGGAAGATATTCTTGGTTCTGCTTAGTTGATAAGCACCTTGGTTTCAGTTTCAATTCCTCTGTTGATTATTCCAGTTTTGATCTGGTTGAACCTTCTTGAAGAATTTGTTATTCTTTTGGCCATGGGGCGTAATCGTCTCTGCTTTTCGAATTTTCATCACTCTTTCCTTACTCAATGTTTCAGCCATCGGATGTTTCAATACAAGTCAAACACAACTGTCACAAAGATTCATGTGAAATCATGCTGAATAGTAGAAGTATCTTGATTGTAAGCGTTGCACTGAAATGCAAACATGAAAAATGACACATAATTTAGAATCCAATATAAATCTAAGCGTGCGCACACTCGGTTCAGTTTCCATTCTTTTGTTAAGTCCACTGGATTCCTGGCGAGCCCGTGCACGGCATGCTGATTCTGAATTTTGGCATGCTCTTGAAGTGTAGGATGATTGGTTTTAATGTCTCTGTTGTTTGTGCGCGTGCAGGTGCCAAAGGTGTCTCAGGTGGAGGCGAAGGAGGTTCTTCTAATTCCTAAGGCACCAGACTGGACATTCCTATGTTGACTACCATTTATGGTCAATAAAGTTGTCCGTGTTTGTTTTTGATTGCTCAACTAAATATCTGAAGTCCAATGATGTATGCATTCATGTTTCTCCTCTAAGGCACAAAGACTGGACATTCCTATGGTGACTATATCATTCATGCTCAATATAGTTGTCTGTATTTGTTTTCAATTGCTCACCTGAATATCTGAAGCCAAATGTTTTTTTTATCATTGGCTATATCAGATAATCCCAATAGTCCCTAATCTTGCAAATCATGTTTTTTTGTTTAAATTTATCTTTCTCTTGAGATAATCTGAAGAAATTTAAGTTGTTTCCAGTGGCAAAGAGCATCATAAACTATTGTTACAAGTCTATCATATATTTCTCAAATTTTATAAGATATTCATTGGCATGCATTTTAAATGATGATTAAGGTATTTCTCAGTATGTTGTGTCATTTCACTGCTGGGGGTTTGCACGTATTCTGATTTCTAAACAAATCTCAATTTCTCAATTTCTTTGCAGAAACAATAATTATCCAGAAGCAGCCTAATTATATGTATTTGTGTTCGCACATATACATCGTAACTATGCTAAGGGGTATTTATATGAACTTGGTTCAGGGCCAACAATACCAGCTGTAGTGCTGAAACAAGCACGATTCCATCATTTGTTACCGGTTCCTTTTGCTCGATAGCAGGCTCTTTTTGTTGGATGTGGTATAATTATATGCCGACAGATATTGACAGGTGTATAATGTAGTATATATTCCTAATTCCTCCAATGTCTTAATAGCATGAAGAATGTAGCACTTCAGGTCCTCATCAAGTAAGGTTTCCATTTAAGCATGGTGTCCATGCATGCTATTGTTAACTTTGCTGACAATGGCAGCTTAGTGATCACCGTGTTTGTTAAATTTAATTTTCACCTCCGTGTAATGTATCATAGTACTATGCACAAAGATACTTCAACACTAAAGCTCGCACCTAACTTGCTCGGGTCTCGGCTCATGATTCTTTCAACTTTCATGTAGTGCTGCTGAAATATTATGTAACACTCAAATTTGATGATATTTTTAATGGGCACAACTGTGCCGGTAGAGGTTGACAGTTAATGAATTTTGTGATAATCTTCGGTTATACTGTTATATATAGCACTTTGCTGGTTATATGGTTCACATTCTCTGAGCCAATTCACAATGACCATTCCTGATTTGGGCATTATGTTTTTAAATCATTTTGTAACATTTTGGTTGATTTTTTATGCTGCTCCTTAATTTTTTTCATTGACTGGTGTTGAACTAAATGAGTGTTGCCATTCACAGGATGCCCAGTACAACCGAAGATGGGTTCCCGATTGTTCCTAGATATTTCAGAGCAACTAGAGTGGTCTTACCTGACAAGCTCCAATGTTGTGCTGAAGTATTTTGAACAAGCTTGTCCTTTGCCTTATGCTGGAACAAGGCACCTTCTATTCCCCATGGGCACCAAGAATGCGAAAACATTGATGATTCGAGCAAATGTAAGTTCAGGCTTCAAGATTGAGCCGAGCGCCCTACCAGCAGATCTGGATAATGCATACAAGAATGAGAAAGCATATCAGCGATTGGATATTTCTGGCCCTACAGTTAACCCTTTTGTTTTTTCCTGTACGGCGAGGGCGAGATAAAAGATATGCTTTCTGTTTGTGCTGAGCATGGAGCTTGGGTAGTGATAGACACCTTCTCTGGTCTGGAGTTCCACAACAGAGATGGCTGGATTTTGCGGAACGGGTAATTTTTTTATTATAGCATTTGCTTATATGACCTTTCCTTGGTCAAACATATTTCACAAGTAATTTGTTTTCTTCAAAAAGGAGGATATTTTCACAAGCCCAAACCGACCACATAGCACTTTGAAATGCACTTATAGGAAGTTGTTGGTTTTGAAAAACAAGAGGGATCAACATTTCTCTAATCTCATCACGCCAACAAACTGACGAAGGTTAGTCCCTGACATACCTCCCAAACCTTAGTTCAGATATAAAGGTTGGTAGTTCAGAGAAATTCAGTATTTGACATGCGTGCTATCCTTTTTGTTGTCTTTCTCTGGTTTCGTGCGATGAACAGACACTCGAGAGCTGTGGTTGGGATGTCGCCAGGTACCACTGTGGGATGTCGCCAGGTACCACTGTGACACGCGTACATCGGCAAATCGTTCAGGGTGGATGATTTTGAAGGCGAGCTCGACGGCTGCAATATCAGGGAAGCCCTACTGAACTACTGCAGGTTCAGCTTACCATGTAGTATTTTCTTTACAACAAGGCCTCACACGAGCAAAACTGTCATCTTGTTGTTTAGTTTTGGCCCGGGACTGCAATTTTTTCCCTTATTGCATTCTTTAGTGCATAAAATAAAATATATAATGTACATAAAAGCCGAAAACAACCATTACGATCATAGTAGGCGAACTGAAATTGTAGGGATATAAAGCAGTACCTGAACATACAAAAGCTGGCCACAACTCTGTCTTCAATTCCATCTTGTTTCCAGATTTCAGGAGTAGATCATCACCACCATTACAGATCAGGCTCTTTGTCAGTGCAAATAACAGACTAACACCACAAGGACTTCATTAACCTTAGCCACTTCTTATGGGTACATGAGAACTAAAAAAATTCATCTGTTAAAATTTGTTTTTTTTGACTTTTTGGACTAATTCATGTGCAGAATTTATATTTTCAATTAGACTGATTTATTGTAGTTTTATCAACGACTATAGTATATTAAGATGTGGGCACTATATCGAAAGTGTTGTTCTACACCCGAGGTCATGTGAGCTTGGTTGAACAGTAAAATAAATAAAAAATGGAAAAACAATTCAAAAAATGTGATTTCTTTCCGTGTGAGACACTGAAAAAATGTTTATTAGCTTGCAAAATTTCAATACTATCTTTCTTGACTGATTGTTTGTGGTCTGCCATGAGCCCACGACGTAGCCATCTGCATCTGCCTCGCCTTGAGGCCACAGCAGCACCCCTGCCCTTCTGCTCCTGCTGGCGACCGCAACCCTCTGGCGGCAGCAACACCGCTCTCGTGTGCTGGCCTTGCTGTCTCATCTCCTCTCTCTCTCATGTTTGGGTATGATGTTAGCGTTATGTGTGTGTGGATGGATATGATGCTACCATGGTGTGTGTAAAAATCTATTTTTGGTTTATTTCTCTTTGGAGTATTGCTGTTGGAGATGAGCTTAAGAGGCGAAAGAGTAAAGATCTGGTAAGCTGTTTGTATTGCTTCAGGAGAATCTTTTATCACTGTTTTTGGGACTGTATTTATGTCAAAGAGGCATGTAGGGAGCTGGAACAAATTTGTTACTTCTCATGGCCACTTTTTTGAACATGATTATTGAGCTTGACTATGCGGAGGTAGGAAAAAATATCAGCGTAATGGGTTTGAGAGATATCATGTT
>NC_041384.1:8580418-8624086 GCF_002162155.2 Triticum dicoccoides | reverse complement strand
TATGAACTTGGTTCAGGGCCAACAATACCAGCTGTAGTGCTGAAACAAGCACGATTCCATCATTTGTTACCGGTTCCTTTTGCTCGATAGCAGGCTCTTTTTGTTGGATGTGGTATAATTATATGCCGACAGATATTGACAGGTGTATAATGTAGTATATATTCCTAATTCCTCCAATGTCTTAATAGCATGAAGAATGTAGCACTTCAGGTCCTCATCAAGTAAGGTTTCCATTTAAGCATGGTGTCCATGCATGCTATTGTTAACTTTGCTGACAATGGCAGCTTAGTGATCACCGTGTTTGTTAAATTTAATTTTCACCTCCGTGTAATGTATCATAGTACTATGCACAAAGATACTTCAACACTAAAGCTCGCACCTAACTTGCTCGGGTCTCGGCTCATGATTCTTTCAACTTTCATGTAGTGCTGCTGAAATATTATGTAACACTCAAATTTGATGATATTTTTAATGGGCACAACTGTGCCGGTAGAGGTTGACAGTTAATGAATTTTGTGATAATCTTCGGTTATACTGTTATATATAGCACTTTGCTGGTTATATGGTTCACATTCTCTGAGCCAATTCACAATGACCATTCCTGATTTGGGCATTATGTTTTTAAATCATTTTGTAACATTTTGGTTGATTTTTTATGCTGCTCCTTAATTTTTTTCATTGACTGGTGTTGAACTAAATGAGTGTTGCCATTCACAGGATGCCCAGTACAACCGAAGATGGTTTCCCGATTGTTCCTAGATATTTCAGAGCAACTAGAGTGGTCTTACCTGACAAGCTCCAATGTTGTGCTGAAGTATTTTGAACAAGCTTGTCCTTTGCCTTATGCTGGAACAAGGCACCTTCTATTCCCCATGGGCACCAAGAATGCGAAAACATTGATGATTCGAGCAAATGTAAGTTCAGGCTTCAAGATTGAGCCGAGCGCCCTACCAGCAGATCTGGATAATGCATACAAGAATGAGAAAGCATATCAGCGATTGGATATTTCTGGCCCTACAGTTAACCCTTTTGTTTTTTCCTGTACGGCGAGGGCGAGATAAAAGATATGCTTTCTGTTTGTGCTGAGCATGGAGCTTGGGTAGTGATAGACACCTTCTCTGGTCTGGAGTTCCACAACAGAGATGGCTGGATTTTGCGGAATGGGTAATTTTTTTATTATAGCATTTGCTTATATGACCTTTCCTTGGTCAAACATATTTCACAAGTAATTTGTTTTCTTCAAAAAGGAGGATATTTTCACAAGCCCAAACCGACCACATAGCACTTTGAAATGCACTTATAGGAAGTTGTTGGTTTTGAAAAACAAGAGGGATCAACATTTCTCTAATCTCATCACGCCAACAAACTGACGAAGGTTAGTCCCTGACATACCTCCCAAACCTTAGTTCAGATATAAAGGTTGGTAGTTCAGAGAAATTCAGTATTTGACATGCGTGCTATCCTTTTTGTTGTCTTTCTCTGGTTTCGTGCGATGAACAGACACTCGAGAGCTGTGGTTGGGATGTCGCCAGGTACCACTGTGGGATGTCGCCAGGTACCACTGTGACACGCGTACATCGGCAAATCGTTCAGGGTGGATGATTTTGAAGGCGAGCTCGACGGCTGCAATATCAGGGAAGCCCTACTGAACTACTGCAGGTTCAGCTTACCATGTAGTATTTTCTTTACAACAAGGCCTCACACGAGCAAAACTGTCATCTTGTTGTTTAGTTTTGGCCCGGGACTGCAATTTTTTCCCTTATTGCATTCTTTAGTGCATAAAATAAAATATATAATGTGCATAAAAGCCGAAAACAACCATTACGATCATAGTAGGCGAACTGAAATTGTAGGGATATAAAGCAGTACCTGAACATACAAAAGCTGGCCACAACTCTGTCTTCAATTCCATCTTGTTTCCAGATTTCAGGAGTAGATCATCACCACCATTACAGATCAGGCTCTTTGTCAGTGCAAATAACAGACTAACACCACAAGGACTTCATTAACCTTAGCCACTTCTTATGGGTACATGAGAACTAAAAAAATTCATCTGTTAAAATTTGTTTTTTTGACTTTTTGGACTAATTCATGTGCAGAATTTATATTTTCAATTAGACTGATTTATTGTAGTTTTATCAACGACTATAGTATATTAAGATGTGGGCACTATATCGAAAGTGTTGTTCTACACCCGAGGTCATGTGAGCTTGGTTGAACAGTAAAATAAATAAAAAATGGAAAAACAATTCAAAAAATGTGATTTCTTTCCGTGTGAGACACTGAAAAAATGTTTATTAGCTTGCAAAATTTCAATACTATCTTTCTTGACTGATTGTTTGTGGTCTGCCATGAGCCCACGACGTAGCCATCTGCATCTGCCTCGCCTTGAGGCCACAGCAGCACCCCTGCCCTTCTGCTCCTGCTGGCGACCGCAACCCTCTGGCGGCAGCAACACCGCTCTCGTGTGCTGGCCTTGCTGTCTCATCTCCTCTCTCTCTCATGTTTGGGTATGATGTTAGCGTTATGTGTGTGTGGATGGATATGATGCTACCATGGTGTGTGTAAAAATCTATTTTTGGTTTATTTCTCTTTGGAGTATTGCTGTTGGAGATGAGCTTAAGAGGCGAAAGAGTAAAGATCTGGTAAGCTGTTTGTATTGCTTCAGGAGAATCTTTTATCACTGTTTTTGGGACTGTATTTATGTCAAAGAGGCATGTAGGGAGCTGGAACAAATTTGTTACTTCTCATGGCCACTTTTTTGAACATGATTATTGAGCTTGACTATGCGGAGGTAGGAAAAAATATCAGCGTAATGGGTTTGAGAGATATCATGTTATCCCTTCTGTTCAGGAAATTAAGGAGATCTGTGCGAGTAATATTCGGGTGGAGTTCGTTTGATGCAGAGTAGCAAATATGTGTGCTCATCTTTTAGCTAGAGCTGGTGTAAATTTGGCTGAGTGCGAGCAGTAGACGGACTCTACTCCGTCAATGCTGGAGCATTCATATCCCAATGACGCGAGCTGACAACACCACGCTCGTGTTGATAACGGTTTCTCACTGCGGTTGCAATGCGATGCGTCAAACCAGGTGCATGGTGTAGCTTGTGAAGGGCGGCCCTCACATCCAGCTCAAGGAGAATAGATTTTTCAGTTTCAAACATTTCCTTTCAATGACATGTGTCTCGTGTGATGGTCCTTTTTTTTGCGAGGAACTTGGAATTGACAAGTGGGGGTTTTGAGCCGTACTTCTTGGATTGGTGGTGTGAGTTTTTTTTCATTGAATTAGAGGTGTGATTTTTTTCCTCCCGTTGCAACGCACGGGCATTTTTACTAGTACTAATAAAGAGATGACTGCTTTTACCCGTCGATCATGCATTTTGCAGAAACCCCCCTGCCTTTTCTGAGAATCAACTTGTGGTCTAGTTTTAAATCAGATTTTTAGTATTGCAGAAAACCCCTTGATGTTTCTATTAATTAACCCGCATTCCAGTTTTATTCAGTGTATATAATATAACAAGTCAGTGAGTGGAAGGCATGATGGTCCATGTCTCAGATCTTAAGCTGCTTGCTTTTGACTCTCAATAGATATGGAAATGATTATATGCAGACGTATGCATATCTCACGACTAAGCTAGCAGCTGACATGGCAAATTAAAGCGGTAATATATGCAGGGTTTCATTGTGTCCGGCGTGGCGTTCGCAGTGCAGATCTGGTGCACCGACCACGGGGGGCCGGTGTTCATGGCGGTGTACCAGTCCGTGCAAACGCTCGTCGTCGCCATCATGGCTTCCCTCACCCTCGGCGGGGTCATTGGCGCCGCGCTCATCATCACCAGCCTGTACCTTGTCCTCTGGGGCAAGAGCGAGGAGAGGTCATGCATTGGCAAGGAGGCGGCGGTCATGGCCGCGGTGTCCGCCGCTTCCTCCGGCGATGGCGAGCGCGAGGTCTGGAGCGCCAAGTTGGGCTCCTCCATCACCCAGCCTCTCTTGCCTCCTTCCTCCACCACTTCCGACAACGTCTGAAACTTAATTGTGCTACCTTGCTACTATTGCCTCTCAATGATCGACTGTGAGGAGTTTTCTCGTTTAAATTCAAGCGTGAATGCATGCAGACCTATGGTGTGGTGAGCGACTATGCAGACGGATTTGGTTAAAACTAGCTAGGATTGTTTGGATTGTGCGTGATTATGGTATATGCAATAGGGCTTGTGAATTAGTAGATTAGAATACTTATGCTTGATGTATTGGTACTCTATATAATTATTACTATCACAATAGGGTTTGTTCACTATTGTTTCGCCTTAATGTTTACACTCCTTTTGCAATCAGTAATTAAGTAATTTCGCAACAAAAAAGATCAGCAATTAACTAGTACTTTGTCGAACTTCGCATCGACACAAACGTGTGGCAGGTCCTCCTCACCATCTTGTGGAAAATTTGGAACTCAAGAAACGCCAAAGTCTTCCGCAATGACACTCACCTTCACCTTTCTTTCAGGAGCATTATTGACGATTTCACACTCTAGACTCATAGGCTTAAAGAACCTAGTCAAAAGGCAAACACTATGTCTTGACGTCTCTACCTCTCCTCACATACCGGCGCTACCTTGTAAATCTTGTAACTTGAACCTATGGTGCACGTACCCTTGAGTAATATATACAGGTGGAGATCCTCTACCCTATATGACTTAATAAAAAAAAATCATGCAATACAATGTTGACCCTCTAGTATAATGTGACCAAAAAATGCACAATATCCTCAATCATGGACATCACATATCTCGGTTTTGTAAAGCTAGAAACAACCATGTTCATGTAGAAAGATAGTTGTTGGGCTGGAGCTAGATAGGTAAAAACTGTTGTCCATGTGGCAGCCTGTCAGCCCAAGAAGCCACATCCAGCAGCCATGCTGACCGAGAGAAAGAAAAGTTCTCCGAAAAAAAGAAAGGAAGAGAAGTGGGAGGAGGAAAAAACTGCAAATGGTGCACGGGCACCCTGGAGCCCGTTTCTAAAAAAATCATTTTCTACGAGCAACTTTTTTCTTTGAAATTATGTGTAAACACATATACACATATATACTACGTATGTGCAAAATTTCACAATATTGTGCTTCCACACGTGGTGCACAAAGGAAAGACAAATATTTACTTTTTCAAATGGGTCACTTTTTTTGCTTTTGGGCCGAATTTTTTTGTATAGTTTCGAAATTACATTTTTTTAAACAAATGGGTCACAATGGGTCAGAACGCAGGTGACTATTTTTAAAATAATTCCTAGGGTCCCCTATAAAAAGACCTTAATATTTGGGTCCAGGGAGTAGCTTCCAATGAACGATTTCGTTCACTAGGCCATGATTCTAAATATATAATTATAAAAATACCATGATTATAAAAATATGATAAATGCCATATTACTTTTTAAAATCATCATTTTTCTAATTTATAAATTTACAATGGTATGAATAAAAATATCGTGTGATCTGCAAAAAAATAAATTTATGAAATTGGCCGAGGAGATGTTTCAGTGTGCAAAAATGCCATGTTTTGGGGGAACATTGTTTTCTTTATTTTTTTCCATGTACAGAAACAAAAAATGCTCATGTGTAATTTTTTGATTTATTTGGCACCTTGTGCGATAGTTCATAAAAATTGCAGCAGCAATGAAAATAATAATAATGACGATCAAAAATGAAATTGTCATGCAAACAATAATAAAAATTCTATCCTCTCAATAATAAAACCGCCATCCTATTAATAATTAAAAAAACCACGGTCTTAGCAATAAAACCGACATCCACCTACTTTTTTCATATTCTTAATAAATAAACATCTCATGCTCTTGATAGTAAAACTACCATCCTCTCATTAATAAAAATACAATTTATTTATTATTGAAATTCAATGTTCTGTATAACAAAACTGCCATGTGAGAAATAAAAAATATTTCCAAAATTGCCATGAATAAGTGAAAAATTACGGAAGTTTGCCATGGGGCATTGCAAAAAGATTTGGAACGCAAAAAATGTTATGGATTAAAATACAAAGAAATTGCTATTCCACCTATAATTAAAAATGCATGTGGAAAGTTTCACAAAACCCCCTCTAAAAATTGTGATTTTTGTTCTATAAAAAATCAAAAATATTCGGGATTTATAGAAAATTTTCAGAAGAAAATCCAAATTTGAAATAAATTTAACTTTAAAATACATACAGCAGTTTGGTCCCAAATGTTCACAAAACCCTACTTCAATCGAGTGGTAAGTGGCCCTGCCCCATGCGCAGGAGGACGTGAGTTTGGGCCAGTTCTTTTCACCTCTGGCTTATGCAGAAGCCACTGTGGAAATAAGCCCCTGACAAGCCGCTGTGGAAATAAGCTCAGTGAAGATAAGCCATCTAGTTCTTTTTAGCCTCTGTCCGTTTAGCTTATTTTCTATATACACAATAAAAAGTCTGCAATACCCCCTAAATTCTGTTTTGATGGAATAATAATTGGGTTATTCTGTAGTGCTTAGCCGCACATACGAACATATTTTTTTTTTGAAACATCGCTTAATTGTAACAAGTCCACATAAGGAATATCGTTGTCGCACATATGGAAAATAAAAATAAATGTACGTAGTACTTGTGAAGAAAGAAAGATATTCTATATATTACATGGTTCTCCCAACAAAAGCATACACAATAAAGCTAGTCATCAAGGAAAGACACTCGCAGCAATAGCATCTCGTACGCTACCCATATTGCCTTCATCATAGGGTGCAAAGTGATGAGAAGCGCTCTCCTCGTGAACATAGGATCCATTCTCAACTATGTCAAAATGCTCATCAGGTAGTTTGCTCTCACGGATGTAGTTATGAAGACAAGTACATGCAGTAATTATCATTGTTTGTGTTTCAACTTTGTAACGCCTAATGCCAAGAAGGATTCGCCATTTCATCTTGAGAACACCAAAAGTTCTTTCGATGACGTTTCGTAGTGAGGAATGTAGATGATTAAAGGTCTCATTTCTCCCTCGTGGAGGTACTTGCTGGAAATCAGGTACATGGTACCGTTGTCCTTTGTACGGTGCTAGATAGCCATCTCTGTTTGGATAGCCTGAGTCAACAAGATAGTATTTTCCTATACAGGAAACAAAAATACAATGAAGAGCGATAATTTAAAGCAAAAGGCTAGTGTAAAAAAATGCATGTACGAGTCATTACCATTCGGAGGGTGTGGGAAACTGGGATATTCAGCTCGTGCATCAGCCCATACACGGGTGTCATGAACAGATCCAGGCCATCCAGCAACAACAAAAATGAACCTCATATCAAAATCACATATTGCCATGACATTCTGAGTGGTGACACCTTTTCTATTGCGATATTTGGGCTGCTCTTTTTCAGGCACAATACAAGGTATGTGTGTTCCATCTATGGCCCCAATGGCATCCTTGAAGTGAGGCCAAAATCTTGGTTTTTTAAGCGAGTCATGAACTTGGGTGAAAGTTTCATCTTTGGGTCGTACGTAATCACCAGCCATACGATATACACACATTAAAACCTCTTTAAACTTTTTGTTAATGGTAGACCGACTGTGTTCAAATCGATCTGCAATATTGTCGGTGGTCTGGCATGTCCCCAAAGTCCATAAAAATAGTGCTAATGCTTCTTTACTTGACATGTTGCAAGTTGACTTTAAACCGTATTTCTCAACTAGCATGTCATGCAATGGGTAAAACACTGACCTCCGCATCCTAAACATTGAGTAGAATGCTTTTGGATTCATCTCTTTCTCTTGCACCCATTGCAACCCCGTCATCATTGGTGCTCTTCTAGGTGCATAGGGCACCCTCTCTTTGCTTTGAAGATAATGTGCCATTGCAAGAATGCAGAAATCTAATTCTTCATCTTCATCCTCAACAGAGATATCCATCTGTCGCATAAAGAACACAATATAGATGCATTATAATTTGGTACACAGAAAAACAAAATAATTTGAGCCATCAAAAACGACACATGGCATTAAAAACGACTAGAAAAAAGATCCACGATGCATACGAATTGATGACAAATGATCCAGTTTCCCTATATTACAATCTGAGTGCAAACAAGAGGTTCCAAAAAAAACATAGGTTCACGACAGTACAAGTCGATAGCAAGTAATTTTGTTCAAAGCAAATAACATCACAGAAGTTCTAATCTTTTTTCATAAAGAGATCCCATGTCCGCTTGATCCATTCAAGCCTCACACTAGGAGCCTCATCCTTGAGGGCACTGAATACATCACGATGTTCCTTCTTCGTAAACAGCTGTAGAGCATAGAAATACACATCACTTCCAGGCCGACATCCATCGTTCACCACCATGGTCGTCATCTCTTTTATCTCATCTCTCACATGATCCACATTTGTTTGAGACATCGCCGAATTGCGGCTAATCTCCCTCCTCTCCCAAAGGTCAACCATACGGTTAAATACCATTTTATCATCACTATCTTTTGCCGCCTTTTGGACCATCTTGGGACTCGGTGAATAAGGACATGATCTCTTCTTTCAACCTTTAGATGAAACATTGGTGGGTGTAACTTGGTTAACATCTAACTCACATCCCGAGCCGTCCTCATTATCCTCTTCAATGTTAATATGAGAGGCATCAACTTGAGACGAGGGAGTTGCGACCCTTGCATATGCATTCGTCACACTATGGTCATCAAATATAAAACTCATTCTTTGCTCATCAACTAATGGAGCATATCGAAACTTGGCGGCAATCTCATTTCTCTGCAAAAATATCACACAAATAAATTAATTAAGAAAGTGGATGGCAAAAGTAACAAGTAAAAGTAATATGAATGCTTCAATACCTGTATCTCAGTCGCCCACCATTCATCAGTAGCTGCAATGCTCCTAGTAACAGGATCTATTCCAATTCCAGATGCCTTTTGGTTCAACGTCTTCCAACAATTGTACTCTTTTTTAAGTAAATCCCACCTATTCTTGAATTGCTTGCGAACATAATTTCTGTTTGTCCGCTCATTGAACTTTCTTATCATATTTTCGTACCCAATTGGGCTCAAATGTCCATCAGAACGGTTATTTGCATTCACTTCTTCAACACAAATGTCAAGGAAAATTTTATGGGCAACAGGATCCCAATTTGCTTTCCCAGATTTACCTTTATCCATCTATCATAAAATGAATGTTACAATTTTAATCAAATAACACATAACCCATACCAGATAACCCTTAGCAGTAATAAAATCCCACTATATTTAATAAAAATATTAGCTCACTGCCACAACACCAAATTCATACATGACAGTATTTTTGGTCATATAAATACACGTACATAGCAATCAGTGTACAATTAGAAGTAATTTTGTTCACTCTCTAATGTGGCATATGTTGGCCCAGTCCGTGCGCCGAGTACTTCCGACGACGGCGATGAAGAACGACGACGACCAGCACGAACAAAGCTAAGCTGACTAGTTGTTTTTGCCCCAAGCTGGCTAGACCTTCGAGCAATCGATTAGGAACACCAAGATAAGACTCGCACATCAAGCTGCTGGACGATCTTTGCTTTGATCTTTATAGAGCTACTAGTACTAATACTAATGTACGTGTAGATCATTCGGCCGATTGCCACAGGAGCGTATCTGTAGGCAGCTAGCAGTCCTACCCAGTGACAATTGTTCAAACCTACACAGACACGTACACATGTATTGAACCCCGGACACAGATAGATGCCATCGCATGACATGGTTTATAACATCATGCATCACATGCAGAACTGGAAAGAAGTCCGGAGGAGAAAGATAAAAGGACAGACGGGTGCTTACCTTGGTAAGAGCTTGGACGGGGACGATCGGACTGGAGCTTGCCGTGAAGATGGGAGTAGTGTGGAGGCCGGATGTGCAGCAGGACGGGAAGCAGCAGAGGGACGGGCGGAGGCCAGCGATTGCGACGTTGGGGCAGGATAGCGACGTTGGCTAACCTCCCTGCATGGCGTCGGGAAGGACGGCGACGGCGGCGACGGCGGCGGCTCGCTGGACAAGAGGCGGCGGCGAGGAAACCTAGCAGACGCGCGAAGCTGATGATGCGTCGGGAGAGATGCCTTCGATGCCAGGGGTTATATCTTTCGCGGGTGGCATTTCTGTTGTAAATACTGCCAACGCCGAGGGCATAGCGATGTACCGCTTCAGTTTTTAAAGGGCTGCGCTCGGGAAGCTGCTCTCCCCTGGCTTCTCCCCAACATGAAGGGACCGGCTGTGGCTGGAAATTAAGCTCAATACAAAAAAGCGAGTTCTTTTCAGCTTAGGCTTATTTTCCACAATAAGTCGTCCATAAGCCAGAAAAGAACTGAGCCTTTGAACTCCTCCTCGCGCACGTTGGTTGTGGATTTTTTGGAGAGAAAAACATAAGGAACGTTCGCTAGGAAACGTGCGACAACGAACGACTTCAGCTGATCTATACATGCGTCGGCCTTGCGCCAAGATCCGTGCAACTGCAGGAAGTCGTTCGCTGGGATGGGCTCCCTGGCCGACGTTTGTTAGATATCATTTCCGAAGGAGGAACAGGGCAAGCATCGTCCTCGTTTGGTCAAACCATCGCTGCGCTCAAAGGTGATTAGCTGGCCCACGCGATACCGATGGACTTGACCGGCAGGCGGCATCTGCTGTCTGCTAGCGCCAGTCTCCGGCGGGCGGGCGACGACCTGTACCGTCAATCGCCGTCGCCGCTGGCCGGGTCAATCTAACCGGTCCTGCACGGCCAAGGAATTTGAGCGCCATGTCCAGCCACGATTCTCTCCACTCCAGTCTCCGGTGCCCGATCGTGCGTGCGTGCATATAAACCGCGGCTCGTCTCCTACGCGTCCGTGCTCTCAGTGATCTCTCTGCTCCCCGGCTTGCAAGCTCAGCGAGTAGCCGTCTTCATAAATCGGCGAGCTCCCGGCCGTCGGGCGACATGGCGAGGCTCCTCCTCTTCGCTGCTAACCACACCGCCGGAGCACCCGGGGCGGCGACTCTCGTCCTTGTTATCCTCGTCGTCCTGGTGGTGGCGGCGGTCGTGGTGTCTCTGTGCACCAGCAGCACGCACGAGAAGCTGTGGGGGCAGCAGCGGGGGTCCTCCTCGTCCGCGCCGCTGGCCAAGGCGGACAGCAGCGTCGGCGCGAGCAACCGGAAGCACCTGCTGTCGGCCACGCTCAGCGGGATCGGCGGCAAGGCGGCCAGGATGGTGTCGTGGAACAGGCGGTCTCCGTCCGGCAGCAGCGACGACGACGAGGAGGCGGTGGCCGCTCTGGGGCCGGAGGACGACGAGGCCGTGTGGAGGAAGGCCATCATCATGGGGGACAAGTGCCGGCCGCTCCAGTTCTCCGGGCACATCGCCTTCGACTCCGACGGCAACCAGCTGCCGCCCCCGCCACCGGCAAGCAAGAAAGCCGCCCCCGACGTCCAAGCCAAGAACTAATCAACGTCTCGATCACCGGTGGATTGATGCTCGCGCGCGTCGACTAATCAAATCAAGTCGCCGTTTTTTCTGCTCGATTTTGGTGCGCGTGTACGTACGCGCGCGACGGCAAAGGTTGACGACGCGTCCGGTGTATGACCGTACATCAGTCAGATGCGACAGAGCATAGTACACACATAAGTGTGTAATCAGTGTGTACTACTACTCATGTCGTGTCCATTTTTCTTGAAAAACCTTAATGAGATTGTTCGATGATAAACTTTTTCTTTCTAAAAGGACCTTACAAATACATTTCTCTTGAGCCCGAGACAATGTGATGGGGAGCTTGCTGTTAACAATGATTCTTTTGTGTAACTCTTAGCCATTGAATCTGGTAATTACGGATGGACATGATTGATTGCGTCAAAAATGAGCCGTGTTTTGTGATCTATTATGATCAAATTTATTAGGTCATTATTTTATCTTGTGGTAGTATCACTAGCAAACAAATGATTAACTTTTGTCCCATCCAAGTATATCAAAACATAATATTATTATTCATAATGAGTGCTCAAGTTATGATTCTATGATTATTACTTAGGTGCATACCATGCAAAAAATCTACAAATGCATAATAAACCACAATGCAAATACTAAATTCTAGTAACGTGCATTGCACGTGCACGGTTACTAGTGAATCAGAAGTACACGACAATATATACAGGGTCTTGACAAACTATTCAGACGTGCGTTTGTGCAATTAGGTTGTAACAACTAGTCTCCGGCAAAGTAGATTTGGTCATCTTCCACTGCTAGCCCGAGACACGTCGCTTCAAGCATTGACCGATGAGGTTGATGCGCTGTTATACCCATGTAATCCAGTAGTAATGTTGGCCGGGGCTGGCCAAGACAGGGCCGGCAGCGTGACGTCCTTTGACTGCAAGACATTCATGAGCTGCACAATGGACGGTCGCGCCTCTAGGCATGGGTGCGTGCACCAGAGCCCGACGACCAGCGCATGATGCAACTGCCACTTACAGTTGTGGTCGAGCTGCTGGTTGTCCCCATGTAGCCTTTTATCCACCGCTTCAAGGATGGTGCCCTTCTTGTACAGGTTCCAGATCCACATCAGCAGCGGGATGTCCTCGTTGACCCGGAATTTCATCCCCATTCCTGGATGCTGGCCGGACACGACCTCCAACAGAACGACACCGAAGCTGTAGATGTCCGCTTCCGGGATGGGATGGTGTGAGAGAATAAACTCCAGGTCGATGTACCATAGGGTGCCCTTGATGTTCTTCGTCGTCTGTGGCCCGGCTCCATGATCCACGAGCCTCGCCAGCCCAAAATCTGCTAGCTTGGTGCTCCATGATGAGTCGAGGAGTATATTTTCAGGTTTTATGTCACCATGCAGCACACATTGATCACACTCTGTGTGGAGATAGCGTAGTGCAGATCCCAGGCCAAGGATGATCTTGTATCTGTATGTGTGTTCGTTCAACAAGGCCGGATTAATAAATTAGTACCATGCATATTTACGCATTGATTTGCTCAATCTAATAGTGCTTAAATTAATTTATAATAACGGCAATGATGGAAAAGGAGGTAACAATCATTTGGTGATTCCAAGTTAACTGAAGTTCCTGATTTTTTTTTCTAAGTCAAACCAAGTTTATAGAAAAATGTGTTGAGGTCTAAAACGTCAAACATATATAGTATAGAAATGCAATATAAAGTATCTAATAAGAACTAATATGATGTCGTAGATGTTGGAATGTTTTTCTATAGACTTTGATCAGATTCAAAGAAGTTCAGAACAAACTTAAGTTTTCAATTAATTTATAAGGCATAGTCACGTACCTTTCTGACCAAGTGAGGAGACGGTTCTCGCTGTAAATGTGTTGGTCGAGACTGCCTTTCGGCATGAACTCATAGACTAGCAGGAGCCCCTTGCGGCTGTCGGACCAGCCTAGCAAGTGCACAAGGTTTCGGTGCCTCAGCCGGCTTATAATCTTCACCTCCGCCTCGAACTCTTTCCTCCCCTGCGCAGACGATTCCATGGAGAGCATCTTGATGGCCACCGGGCTGTCGTGGTCGCTAAGGCCGCCGCCCCGGCAGACGCTGCCGAAGCCCCCTTGCCCAATATTACCCTGCTCCGCGAAGTCATTTGTGGCTGCCGCGAGCTCACGGTAGCGGTACCGTCTAGGTCCTACCCCTCTCTCGAACTCATCTTGCTCGTGTCCTTCATCGTCGGAACTAGCTAACCTCTTCCGTTTCCATCGCCGACGAACTATGACGGCGGCGGCACCACAGAGCAACACAAGAAAAGCTGCTGTTGCTGATGGCACCAACACATGCACTAGTGGTAGGCGTCGCCGTGGACTGTTATTGGTAGGCACCGGGGGATCATCTAGAGTGGAGCTGAACGACCAATACGTCACCTGGTGCAGCTCGGCACAGAGACCAGTTGATGCTGCGAAGCCGACTGAGACTTGCTGGGGTAGTTCCCTCTTCATGTCCACCCACGTGCTTACGCTGTACCATGGTCTGTCGCCGTCGATGTGGAGAAGGGCGACCAGAACGCTCGTGCGATTGTCGTAGCTGATCTGGGCGGTCAAGATGGCGTCATTCGAGACTAGGCGCTTGGTCACGTTGGTGTAGGCCCTGGAGTCGAGGGAGTTGACGTCTATGCCCATGTGGTTGTCGCTGTGGTCCCAGAAGTTGAGGTAGGTGTCGAACTCCACCGCGACTAACTGTGCATCACCGGTGGCATTCAAGCCGTTGCTGAAATCAAACAGAGCGAGGTTTGCGCCCCCGCTATTGGGAAGGAGCCTTGACGGATAGTGTGCCAGGAGGAAAGATATACCGTCAGCACTAGCGTCGTTGGTGAAGCTCGAGTTACATAGACCAACATTGTCTTCTGATCTGTTTTGGGGCTTGATCTGGAACGTGAAGTTGGAGGAGAAGCTGGCCGCCTCGCCGGTGGCGTCGTCCCAGAGCGGCACTGGGCGAGCGTACGATGCCCGGCCAACACTGAAGACGTTGGCTGCGATGTAGTTCCTCGTTAGGTCGATGGCGCCAGAACCCATCCATGCGTCACGTTCGCAGCTGAGCTCCGTATCGCAGAGGTCGCCGGAGCCGGGGCTGGAGAAGTTGAAGCTGAAGGAGAGCGCAGTAGCTAGACCCACCGAGTAGGAGAGGCAAATGATGATGCACACTGACATGGAGAGAAGGCGGTGAGGGCGCATTATTGCAGCAGCCATTGCTGCTGCTCGGCGAGTAGGGACGCGAGAGGGATCTGCTACCTACATATACATATATGTATATATATACAGAGAGATTTGTCAGCTTCGGTTTTGGTGGCAGCAGCTCCGCCCGGCCAGCTTGAGGCCGAGTTGTCAGCACGTAGGATCGATGTGATATGTCTCCTAGGCTCCTAGCCATAGCTTTGAGTTTTCTATGCGCTACGGCCGGCATATTCCATATGGCGTCGGTTCCCACATGTGCAGGGTGTAAGGTATTCCTTCCTTTCGGTTTATACATAATGCTTATCTCAAAATTTTAGTTTTTTTATTTTATGTCTTAAATTAATTGTTTTCCAACACATATTCAAATTGTAAGGTGCATTTCGTTACATGCAAGGATTACGAGAAAATTGCCTCGGAATGGTACTGGTTACCACAATTGCATCATTGAGAGTGGAGCTAAATGACCAAGACAACACCTGGTGTAGCTCGCTGCAGAAGCCAGTTGCTGCCGCAAAGCCGACTGCAACTTCCCGGGGCAGGTCCTTCTTGTTGAACATCATTGTATGCCTTGCCACGGTATGTTATAAACCATGCCGGCTAGATATGTGGTGAGCGTGTTGTAGTTAGGATAGGTTAGGTTGTTGTGATTAGATCTTGGTAGTTAGCTTAGCTTAAAGATTCATCCACACCTAACCTATCCCTAACCTCCTTTGTAATCTTAGCCGCATGTCTGGCCTATATAAACATGCAATACGCCCCTGCCACGGCATGCACTTCCAGCCTCTTGTTTTACATGGTATACAGAGCCTAGTTCTTTCACACATCTAGATCATGTCATCTTCTTCCTCCTCCCACGCCATGGCCATGCCCTCACTCGCCTCCCTTGGCCACACCATCATGGAGAAACTCACCCGTGACAACTTTCTGGTGTGGAAGGTTGTAACACCCCGGATGTAATTTACCTAATATGTACTCCAACTCTTGCCGTTTCCGGCGCTAAGTTAGTTTATTTCCTCGGGTTCGGGTTTTTGTCTCTGTGTGTTGTTGTCATTGTCATGCATCTCATATCATGTCATCATGTGCATTGCCTTTGCATACGTGTTCGTCTCATGCACCCGAGCATTTTCCCCATTGTCCGTCTTGCATTCCGGCGCTCCTATCTCCTCCGGTGGTCCTTTCTACCTTCTTTTCGTGTGTGGGGGTTAAACATTTCTGGATTGGACCGAGACTTGTCATGCGGCTTTGGTTTACTACCGATAGACCGCCTGTCAAGTTTCGTGCCATTTAAACTCCGTTTGATACTCCAACGGTTAACCGAGGGACCGAGAAGGCCTCATGTGTGTTGCAGCCCAACACCCTTCCATTTTGGCCCAAAACCCACCTAAACGCTCTCCATCATCTAGAGCGTTCGATCACGATCGCGTGGACGAAAACCGCACCTCTTTTGGACTCTCCTAGCTCCCTCTATATCTATATATAGACCCTCTCCCGAAATTTTCGGATCTCTCCACCCCTAACCCTAAAAAAATCCGCTCCTCCGCGCACCGGACATGTCCATCCCGCGCTGGACAACGTCCGTCGCCGCCCGCAGCCAACCGGCCTCCTCCCGCCGCCGGCCCGCCGAAGCCCGGGGCAGGCCCTCCCGCGCCGCCTCCCGGGCCGCGCCCCGCGCCTCCTCCCCGCCTTCCAGCGCCGCCCGCGCGCCGTCCGGCGCCGCCCTTCGCCGCCCTGCCGCCGACCTTGGCGCCGGCGAGCTCCGCAGCTCTGGCCACCGGTGCGCGCCGCCCCAGCCACCGGCGCCCGCGGCCACCACCACCATCTCCGGCGACCTCCAGTGAACAGTAACTCCGGCGAACCTCAGGATCCGCGCCGGCTGGATCTAGATCTGGATCTGAGACGGTTGACTTTCCCCCGAAACCCTAGTTATTTTTGCGTTTTTCACCATGTCGTAACTCCGCATCCGTAGCTCCGTTTTGGGCGTGTAGCATATCAAAATGTTCGCCTCTGAGAGTACATCATTTCATCTCATTGCATCATTTTCATTTGAGCTCATCTTGATACCCGAAATGCTGTTGGAAGAGAGCTATTTGAGATAATTATCAGATCTGCTGCATCAGTTAGCTATTTATCATTTTTGCCATGATTAATGTGTGCATGATATGCTCCTGAGCTCTACATGTGTTTCTTTATATGCCATGCCATCTTTACAGAGGTGCTATCCATGTTTTTTTTGACATGTGTGGTGACTAGCACAAGCTTGCAAAGTAGTGCATTCGTTAATGCTAATTTCAGGGACTTAGAATTTCTCTAAGTCCTTGATCTGTTTTTATCAATATGCCATATGTTCATGTTTTTTTCTAGTGATCCGTGCCTCTTTTGAGGATGATCAGTAAGGATGCTTTGTTAACATTGTGGTGCTGTACCCATCCATGTCTTTGTTTGCAATTATGGAGCATCCTAGCTTGAGTCAATCGAGCTCTACTTTTGCTATTTCATGAATCCTGGCAGATTGTTGACTCGTTAGCGATTTTGCCGAGGATGTTGTTGTTGATCCGTCATGCTATGTTGTTGTTCTTGCCATGTCTATCTTCTATGATATGTATTCTTGATGGGTGTGTACTTAGGTTGTCGTGCCTTGCTCCGTAGTGAGTGCATCAAACTCGTGAACATGACTACTCGTTAACAGATTTCACTATTAGGGAAATGATTTTTAACGACGGTATATGTGGTCGCTAAAAGTCATATTGTGGTCGTTAAAGATCATTAACGACCACAATATAGTGGTCGTGATAGGCCCCATCGTTAAAAGTATTTTTCCGATCGTTATTCTTGTAACGACGGGATGATGTGTTGTCGTTAATCATGAGGCAAAAATGACCACATTTCTAGTATCAACGACCACTTTTGTCCTCGTTAATAATTTTACCGTGGTGGAAAAATTATCATTAATGGACACCTCATATTATTGATGTCCGTTTTCTTTACTACGATTTGGTTAATTTTTAGCTACAACTGGTTTTTAAAATGGTGATCACTTTTTTTTGTAGAACTTCATGTTCAACAACCTTTAGAATCGTTGACGACCACTCTATGTATCATAGAACATTTGAAGATTGGCATAGAAATCAATATAGCCACAAAATTTTGAATAATGAAAGAATATATGCACTTTTTTATTAATAGAAATAATATAACGTAACAGAATTCTGAATACAATACTGAAATTATATATCAGTTAAGAAATATGAGTCAAAATCTCTCTATAGATGACCAATGTCCTTACTCATCTCTAATTGTAAAACGAGAAAACTAAAAAAAAATTAATCTTCGGTCGAGGGACGCCATCATTGTTGGCATGGACGTCTGCTTTGGCGATTCCAATGCCTCCTTGTGCTTCTATATCTTATGGTAGACCATCAAATCTAAAAAACATTGAATAATTTATAAAAGTCAGTCCATGTAAATAAATTCGTAAGAAAGTGTATGAGAACAACTTACTTGAGCTTGCTGGCTTTCACGAGGGTTGCTACTTAGTTAAGCCCGCTTTTTCCCTGCAAAAGTAAAGTGGAATTACAGGTAGAAAGAAATTAGTTCTAGTTCATAAGGTGCTTGTGTACGCGCGATGCCAACAAGTTCCAAATTTCTAACCATGGTTACCCCTTGTGTTAGTTCAAGCTAGATGCAGGTAGTTTTAGTATTAATCAGAACAAAAAATATTTTAAAACCATATGGTAAGCACAGAGCCATGGACGTCTTAGTTCAATATCTCACATAATGATATACATGAGTATTTGAATAAAATCATGGTCTAACCGGATAGATCAGTAGAGTAATGAACTCTAAAGGATGACTAGACTAGTACAACAACCAAAGTAGAATGAAACAAAAGTAAAAAAACCACCGACCATGAATCCTTTCACATGATAATGCCCTTTTGTTGATTAAAATCATTGACAAACAGAGGCAAAATACTGGCCTGTATATCAACCCACATGCAACAGAAACTGTACGAATAGCAGCTACACGTCCCAAAATTACCTCGCTTGTGTTGACTACATCATGCGCATGCCGTGGTCAAGGAAGACAGCAAGGTGCAGGCTGCAGTGTGGGTGTGCCGGGGTCGAGGCGGTCGATCGACAAGGTGCTGGCTGCGGCAAGGCGCACCGACGTTGGGGCAACTGGTATGATGCAGGCTGCAGCGAGGAGCGCTAGGGTCCAGAGGCGCAGGTGACCATGAGGGAGATGGGATCGATGGAGGCGCCGATGATTAAACAAGGGAGGAGAGGAAAAAGAGGCACATCGGGATGAGATCCTAACAAATTTGTTTTTTTCTTGTTACACGCAGGGTTATCGGATTGATCTTATCAACAGTATGCGCCAGGACTTCTGGAAAATCCAGCTTGTGTTACGGAGGAGAGATAAAAGGGGGTGAGTTAGATTGTTCTGTGTACAAATATTGATCACAAGGATAAGTGGATAACGACCGCACACGTGCTGGTGTTTGTCAAAGGTATTTCGTAGCCCGATTACAGTGTGCGGGGACTCTCTCACATTTTCAACGACCAACAGTTTATCATCATCGTCGTTAATGCTAGTGTTTCTAGTAGTGTTTGCATGTTCCAGTTTTTCTCTAAGTCTGTAACCTGATTATGTTTTTGCCATGTTCACATGCTTGCAATTGTATTTTCTGATCCTTTTGGCTCAAGGTCACTAAGGGACTTTTGTTAAGTGCTTTGAGTAGCTTCATTTCATGCCTTGCTTTGCCATGTTAAGTTCCTGTAGCATATAGTTTTCTTGCTCCAAATGTGCTACCTGATCTGAAATTCCAGACTTGTGTTAATTTCACTAAGTCTGAAACCTGTTTGTCATTTGCACTTTGGTCATGCTTGTTTGAACATGTTAATGGATGAATTGGCCGTAACTCAGTGTTCATCTTTTGTCAAGCATCATGAGTGGATCCCTGCCATGTATTTTGTTATCTTGTTTGAGGGCTGTAGCATATTTATCTTGATGCATTTAGATGGCTACTTGCTGTTTATCGCAGACCGGTGCCATATTTGTTTTGCTTGCCATTTCCAAACCGTGCATTCGATTCCGGTGATCTTTATATCGATTTCAACCGAAATCACCTCACCTTTCCAGTGGCACTCTTGTATTTCCAAGTTGAGGCCATGTTCAATCATTCCTTGTCAAATCTTGCATATGCATCACATATCGCATCCCGCATAGCATACCATGTTTGCATCATGTTGTTTGAGCTTTGCACGTGGTTGATTGTGTTCCTTTTGCTTGTTTGTCTTGTTTGTGTAGAGCCGGGAGACGAGTTCGCTAACGAGGAGCCCGTTGAGTTTGCTTACGAGGATCAAGTCAACTCTGACGACTTTGCAGGCAAGATGATCATACCCTCGAAATCACTTCTATCTTTGCTTGCTAGATGCTCGCTCTTTTGCTATGCCTATGCTATGATGCCTACCACTTTCTTATCATGTCTCCCAAATTGCCATGTCAAACCTCTAACCCGCCATGTCCTAGCAAACCGTTGATTGGCTATGTTACCGCTTTGCTCAGCCCCTCTTACAGCGTTGCTAGTTGCAGGTGAAGATTGGAGATTGTTCCTTGTTGAAACATTGTTTATTTGTTGGGATATCACTATATTATCCTGTTATCTTAATGCATCTATATACTTGGTAAAGGGTGGAAGGCTCGGCCTTTTGCCTAGTGTTTTGTTCCACTCTTGCCGCCCTAGTTTCCGTCATATCGGTGTTATGTTCCCGGATTTTGCGTTCCTTACGCGGTTGGGTAATAATGGGAACCCCTTGACAGTTCGCCTTGAATAAAACTCTTTCAGCAATGCCCAACTTTGGTTTTACCATTCGCCACCTAGCCTCTTTTTCCCTTGGGTTCCGCGGACTCAAGGGTCATCTTTATTTAAACCCCGGGCCAGTGCTCCTCTGAGTGTTGGTCCAACCTGTCAGCTGCCGGTGGCCACCAGGGGCAACTCTGGGCTGGCCTACCCGTACCTTGGACAATCCGGTGTGCCCTGAGAACGAGATATGTGCAGCTCCTATCGGGATTTGTCGGCACATCCGGGCGGTGTTGCTGGTTTAGTTTTACCCTTGTCGAGAATGTCTTGTAGAACCGGGATGCCGAGTCTGATCGGAATGTCTCGGGAGAAGGTTTATCCTTCGTTGACCGTGAGAGCTTGTGATGGGCTAAGTTGGGACTCCCCTGCAGGGATTTGAACTTTCAAAAGCCGTGCCCGCGGTTATGGGCAGATGGGAATTTGTTAATGTCCGGTTGTAGATAACTTGAACTTTAACTTAATTAAAATGAATCAACTGCGTTTGTTACCGTGATGGTCTCTTCTCGGCGGAGTCCGAGAAGTGAACACGGTGTTGGAGTAATGTTTCCCGTAGGTTGTTCTTTAGTTCTTCGTTCATGCTTTGCCTTCTCTTCTCGCTCTCTTTTGCGAACAAGTTAGCTACCATATATGCTAGTCGCTTGCTGCAGCTCCACATATTACCTTGCCTTACCTATAAGCTTAAATAGTCTTGATCGCGAGGGTGCGAGATTGCTGAGTCCCCGTGGCTCACAGATTACTTCCAAACCAGATGGAGGGACCGACGATTCCGTTCCAGATGATGCGCTTGAGCTCAAGTAGGAGTTCGACGAAGACTCACGCCGTTACTATGTGTCTTTCCCTGATGATCAATAGTGGTGCCCAGTTGGGGCGATCGGGACCGTGTCGCATGTTGGGGTTGATATTTTATTTTGGTACCGTAGTTGGACCATGAGTGTATTTGATGATTGTAATGTTATTTATGTATTTGTGTGACGTGGCGAGTGTAAGCCAACTATGTACCTTTCCCCTTATTATCTATTTACATGGGTTGTTGTGAAGATTACCTTGCTTGCGACATTGCTTTCAATGCGGTTATGCCTCTAAGTCGTACTTCGACACGTAGGAGATATAGCCGCATCGAGAGCGTTACAAAGGTCCAAGTTCTTCCGCACGTCAGGGCTGCGGCGATGAATGGCTACCTTGACGGCTCGACCAAGGAACCCGCTGCTGTCATCGTCACCGAGAAGGAGACCAATGGGAAGAAGGAGACCACCGAGTTGCCCAATCCAGAGCATGCAATCTGGGTTACTCAAGATCAACAGGTCCTAACTTTTTTGCTCGCATCTCTATCCCGTGAAGTTCTGATGCAGGTGTCCAATCACACCACGGCCGCGGGCGTCTGGCAAGCCCTGGTCGAGAGCTTCTCCGCGCAGTCCCGAGCATGTCAAATTCAGCTTCGCTCGGCGATCGGCAACGCCCGCAAGGGCGATCTCTCCGCATCTGCTTACTTCACGAAGATGAAGGGGTTAGCAGATGAACTTGCTGCTGCAGGAAAGCCCCTCGAGGAGGATGATATCATCTCGCACATCCTCGAGGGCCTCATGCACGAGCCCGACTACAACGGGTTCGTCACCTCCATCTCCACGCGCGCTGCCACCGATCGGCCGATCGGTCTCAGCGAACTCTTCTCGCTGCTGCTCTCTACGGAGGCCCGGATCACCGCCCAGCACGCCGCCTTCTCCGCTCATCACTCCGCCAACCACGCTGCGAAGGGTGGTCGTGGCGGCTACGGTGGCGGACGCAGTGGTCAGGGTGGTGGACGCGGTGGCTACAGCGGGGGCAACTACTCCGACAATGGTGGTGGCGGTGGTGCGCCGCGCCAGCAGAACGGTGACCGCGGTGACCGCGAACGCTATCAAATCTGCAAGGAGGAAGGCCATGGTGCATGGCGCTGCAAGAAGAGGTTCGATAAAGGCTTCAACAACAATGTACGTAACCCTGCAGGCAGCGGTGGTGGCGGACGCGGCGGTGGTGGGCGCGGTGGTGGCGGCGGTAGTGGTGGCAACCCACGCTCCGCCAACTCTGCCCTCTCCTACAGCGTGGATACCAATTGGTACTCGACACCGGCGCCACAGATCACGTCACCGGCGAGTTGGAGAAGCTAGCCGTCCGTGATCGCTACACCGGCACCGACTAAATTCACACGGCAAGTGGGCAAGGTATGGACATAGCGCATATTGGTCATTCAGTATTATCTACTCCCTCTGGTTCCTTACATCTCAACAACATCCTTCATGCTCCTAGTGCCGACCAAAGCCTTCTTTCTGCCTATAATCTTATGCGAGATAATGATGTATTCATTGAGCTTCATCCTGAATTCTTTCTTGTTAAGGATCAGGCTACCAAGAGAACAATTCTGCAAAACAAGAGTAGATGGGGCTTGTTCCCCGTGACCGGACGGCAAAGTGCACCTCCACGCCAAGTTCTTGCTGCCATCAAGCCTTCCACCTCTCGGTGGCACAAGCGCCTAGGGCACCCTGCCCTTCCGGTAGTTCCAAAGATTCTACGTGATTTCAATCTTCCTATCTCGAATAAACAAGACCACCTTCTGGTGTGTGATGCATGTCAGATGGCCAAGAGCCATTAGTTACCTTACTCTCGTTCAACTAGTGAATCCACAGCTCCTTTAGAGCTGATTTTTTCAGATGTTTGGAGTCCTGAACCCGTCTCTGTAGGAAGGCTGAAATACTATGTCAGTTTTATTGATGATTTTAGCAAGTTTAGCTGGATATATTTGCTCAAAAATAAATCTGATGTCTTCGAAAAATTTCGCCTCTTCCAAGCTCATGTTGAACGTCTCTTTGATCGTAAAATCATTGCCATGCAAACCGATTGGGGTGGGGAGTACAAATGGTTGAGCCCATTTTTTGAACGCATTGGCATCACACACCACGTTTCTTGTTCGCGTGCTCATCAGCAGAACGGCTTCGCAGAAAGAAAACATAGGCACATCGTAGAAGTTGGTCTCTCTTTACATGCTCATGCATTTATGCCACTTAAATTTTGGGATGAAGCATTTCTCACTGCGGTCTATCTTATTAACCGTATCCCCAGCAGAGTTATCAAGAACCAAACACCTCTAGAACGACTCTTTGGCACCAAGCCCAACTATTCTTTTCTCCGCATTTTTGGGTGTGCCATCTGGCCAAACTTGCGCCCTTTTAACAAGCACAAGCTTGAATTTAGGTCCAAGCAATGCGCCTTCCTAGGGTACAGTACCCTTCATAAAGGTTACAAATGCCTTGATATCTCTTCTGGTTGTGTGTATGTGTCCCGTGATGTCATTTTTGATGAGCAAGTTTTTCCTTTCGCAAGTCTCCACTCAAATGCCGGTGCTCAACTTCGCAAAGAATTGCTTCTCCTGCCCTCTCACCTCTTGCCGTCTCCTTCTTTTGCTCAAGGGGGAGCTGATTTTACTGCTGATAATATGTCCTTGTCCAATGCTAATGACCCAGCTGAAAGTGTGCAGGAAACAGGGCAACCAAATATTGAAGACTTTGGTGAAAATTCTTATGATTTTATGCAGCACCCTGGGGATTCTGATACAGCCACAGAAGATTCGGCGGCCTCGGGATCCGCCGCTGTAGCCGCGCCAGGCGAATCGGCAGCGGGATCCGCGCCCGCAGCGGCGTCAGGCGAATCCTCGCCCTGCCCCGCTCTCCTTTAGTGGGCCCGCCAGGCGCACTACAACGTTGTCCCCGGCCTGGGAGGGCGTGCGGTCTCCTGGTGGGTCGGCCAGCCCGGCTGGGCGCGGTCCACCTGGCCCTCACGAGGCGAGGCGCACGGACTCTGACACGGCGCGATCTTCCTCAAGGGATGTGGCCGCTCCAGAACTGCCAAGTGGCAGTTCGCCATCGACTGCCGCACCGGATCAGCCTGGGTCGCCGCAAGAGGGAGCTTCGGGATTTTCTGCGTCTGACTCCGCGGTCTCCTCCATGCAAAATCGTCTACAACTTCAGCAAGCTCAACCACCTCAGCCGCCTCCTGCCCGATCACATACCCGGTCACAAAGTGGTATTACTAGGCCTAAGGTATATAAAGATGGTTGTGTTCGTTGGGGTTCTCTTTGTGCCACAGGTGAACCCAAGAATCTGCATGATGCTCTTGCTGACTCCAAGTGGAAGCAGGCTATGGACGAAGAATTTTCAGCCCTCATAGCAAACAAGACATGGCACTTGGTTCCACCGGTCAGAGGGAGAAATGTGATTGATTGCAAGTGGGTGTACAAGGTAAAACGCAAGTCTGATGGCACGATTGACAGGTACAAGGCACGCCTTGTGGCAAAAGGCTTTAAGCAAAGGCACGGGATTGATTATGAGGATACTTTTAGCCCTGTGGTAAAAGCTGCTACTATTAGGTTGATTCTTTCAGTTGTAATATCTAGAAACTGGTGCATGTGACAACTAGATGTAAAGAACGCGTTTTTGCACGGTGTTCTGGAAGAAGAGGTGTTTATGAGGCAGCCTCCTGGGTATGAAAATTCAGCTTTACCACAACATGTCTGCAAGCTTGACAAAGCAATCTATGGTTTGAAACAAGCACCCAGAGCCTGGTATTATCGCCTGTACTCCAAGTTACAATCTCTTGGTTTTGCTGCTTCTAAGGGGGATACCTCACTGTTTTTTTATCATCGGCATGGAGTGACCATTTTTATGCTTATTTATGTTGATGATATTATTGTCACCAGCTCCTCCATTAGGGCAGTTGATGCTCTTCTTCAGGATCTGCGCATGGATTTTGCTCTCAAGGATTTGGGTACTCTTCATTTTTTTCTTGGCATCGAGGTGAAGCATGTGGCTCATGGAATCATTCTGTCCCAAGAAAAATATGTACAAGATATCCTTGAGCGAGTAGGCATGAAAGGTTGCAACCCTCTCCAACCTCGTTGTCCACTTCAGAGAAGTGTTCTCTTTATGATGGAGAGGCACTTGGAGCCGAGGACTCCACCAGGTACAGAAGTGTGGTAGGAGCTTTGCAATATTTAACTTTAACCAGGCCAGATATATGTTTTTCAGTCAACAAAGTCTACCAGTTTCTCCATGCACCCACTAGCACTCATTGGACAGCAGTAAAAAGAATTCTTCAGTACCTTCAGGCAACCAAGAGTCATGGTCTCAAACTTGCCAAGTCAGACTCTACACTTGTTAGTGCATTTTCAGATGCAGACTAGGCAGGTTGTCTTGATGATCGGCAGTCCACTGGAGGTTTTGCAGTATTTTTTGGTGGCAATCTGATTTCTTGGAGTGCATGTAAGCAAGCCACTGTGTCCAGGTCAAGCACAGAAGCTGATTACAAGGCCTTAGCAAATGCCACTGCTGAGATTATTGGGGTTCAAAATATGCTGACAGAATTGGGTATTCGTCATTTGCCTGCCGCCTCACTATGGTGTGACAATCTTGGAGCTACTTATCTCTCTGCCAATCCTGTCTTTCATGATAGAACAAAGCACATTGAGATTGATTATCATTTTGTTCGTGAAAGAGTTGCTAACAAGCTTTTGAATATTCAATTTGTACCTACTGGTGATCAAGTAGTAGATGGCTTTACTAAATCATTATCGCTGCGGCAGCTGGAGGTCTTTCGACGCAATCTCAACTTAGATAGTTGTGATTGAGGGAGAGTGTTAAACATCATTGTATGCCTTGCCACGGTGTGTTATAAACCGTGCCGGCTAGATATGTGGCGAGCGTGTTGTAGTTAGGATAGGTTAGGTTGTTGTGATTAGATCTTGGTAGTTAGCTTAGCTTGGAGATCAATCCACACCTAACCTATCCCTAACCTCCTTTGTAATCTTAGCCGCATGTCTGGCCTATATAAACACACAATGCGCCCCTGCCCCGGCATGCGCTTCCAGCCTCTCGTTTTACACTTCTTCATGTCCACCGACGCGCTCACGCTATACGGTGGCTCGTGCTCATCGCCGGCGATTTGGAGACGGGCGACCAGGACGCCCGTGCGGTTGTCGTAGCTGATTTCGGCTGTCATGGTGGCGTTGTCAGAGACAAGGCGCTTTGTCACGTTCGTGTAGGCCCTGGAGTTGATGGAGTTGACGTCTATGCCAATGTGGTTGTCGCTATGGTCCCAGGGGCTGAGGTAGGTGACGAACTCCACAACGACGATGCGGTCATCGCCCGTGGAATTGAGGCGGTTGCTGTCGTTGAAGAGGGCGAGGTTCTCGCCGGAGCCATTGGGAGGGAGCCTCGACGGGTAATGTGCCAGGAAGAAAGCCATGCCGTCGGCCATGCCATCGCCTTTGGTCGAGACAGAGCCCTTGGTCCAGCTAGGCTTTGGGCTGATCCAGAACGTGATGTTGGAGAAGAAGCTGGCCGCCTTGCCGGTGGCGTCGTTCCAGAGGGGCACCGGCCGTGGGTACGACGCCCGGCCGACGCTGAAGAAGTTGGCTTTGGCGTCATTCTTCATCAGCTCGATCACGCCGTCGGAGCCCATGTGCGTGTCATGCTCGCACCTGAGCTCCATGTCGCAAAGGTCGCCAGCTTCCAACTTCACGTGCCAGATCAGGTTCAAAAACGTGATGGACGAGCAGATTCGTCTTTGTAACTTGAGCGCCACGCCTAATGACGCCATGTACTGTGTTTGAATTTCAAATACTTCCTGCCACCAGTGCAATCTCTGTGAAAAGTACATTTATTCTTTCACCTCTGAATTGGACAATTAGATACAACCGATTCAAGTAGTTGTTGTTAGAGTTGTGTCGAATATTTTATACTCGGTAGGTTGCGGTTGGATTCTGAATCGTACGGTGTGTAGCATACGGAGTCATGTCCTAATAGAATATTTGTATCCTAGGCCTCTCATATACAGTGGGGGTAGACACACGATGTAACATATGCGAACATGATAGCACATGCATGCGGGAGAGTCGGCGACGTGTGCCTGCGCCCGGGTGGCCGGGGTGCGGTATTATAGCGGTGTCATGTGGAGGAGCGGCTGTAGTTAGGCCCCGGGGATGTAGCCATATCGATGAACCTCGTTAACAAATCTCGGCGTCGTGCTCGTGTGATTGCTTAGTCCTCAGCATAGATCTACGGTGGCCTTGGATTTATTCTAACAGTTGCGTCATATAACACGTTGATGACATGGGCACCTTCTACAAACATTGCTACATAAACATGTTGGAGATGCCCTAAGGGCTTCCTTACTTTTACTAGTGCTATTTCTGCCACTAACTAGTATAAGTTAATGGATGCATGGAGCATGCATTGATAACAAATGCAATATGAGAAACAAAGACAAGGGATGTCAATATAGATCAAGAACAAAATCACTAGTTAGAGGATACACCGTGCTGTGGGTTACCCTCTCATCGCACCTTGGAGCAACGCATCTCGAGACATGTCGCCACCAGGTTGTTTTCATGCGATTTTCTTCCTCTTGGTCAGGGGATGGTTGGATTGCCGTACATTTTATTTCAGGATTCAAATTTAAATAAAAATAGTTTTTAACCCAACGTTCAAATAATTATGAACCGATTTTCACAATTATGCACATCACGTCGAATCTTCGAAACCAGATACCATATTAATAAGTTCCAATTTTTTTGCATGTGAAATGTGTTTCCCTTGTAGTGCAAGTGTTATGTGTGTTCTTTCCATTTTAATGTGTGTTTGTGTATGTTGTGTGTATACTTACCACGTCTATGTGTGTTCTCTGTGTGCCATACCCATTGTTGTGTATTTTGTACTTCGCACATATGTTGCAAAGCACCTTAAAACCAGAGATAATCAAAGCACCTTAATACCCGCTGCTGGTTATAACAGTTTGACATATTATCTATACCCAATGTAATAGTCAATACGTATAATAGTTAGTTATAGCCCGCTGCTGGTCCATCTTTTACTCTTACAAAGCCTTTTGGAGCTCGTGCTATAGCCGGCTGGAAGTCTACAACCCGCTTCTCTTCTCTCTCCTCTTCTCTCTCTTCCAAGTCAGCAACAATATAATATTTAAATCCTTACAGCCGCTTATGTCACCTTATTATACTTGCTCTTAAAACGAAGGTAGCTAGCTCAAGCAAGTCCGCAGCCCGTCACCATCCCTTCTCAACCCCCAGCCGAATAGCAACAATGGCTACTGTAATAACGAGTCCTCTTCATCACATTCTCTCCGCCTCCATGTACATCATTTGTCTCTTCTACTCACTATCGTTCCAAGTCATCAGTGCACCACCGGGCCTGGCTACCGCGCTCTCCTTCAGCTTCAACTTCCCCAGTTCTGCCTCCGGTGTCCTCTGTGACACGGAGCTCATGTGCAAGCGTGATGCGCGCATAGGCTCCCACGCCATCGACCTAACAAAGAACAAGATCAAAGGCAACTTCTTCGTCGTCGGCCGGGCTTCTTATCGAATGCGCTATTGGTGCCACTCCGGGACAACGCCACTGGCGAGGTGGCTAGCTTCTCCAACTTCACATTCCAGTTCAGCCTGAAAAATGAGACGGACGAGAGGCTTAGAGCATCTCCAGCCGTTGGCACCCCCAAGAACATCATCGAACCGAAAAAGTTGGTGTCTTGGGGGTCATCCGGCGAAATAAAGAGGGCATCTTCCTAGTCACACCCCATCCCAAGCAAAAGTTTGTGAGGAGAATGATTAAGTGGGCCAAGAAAAAGGACATGTGGTGAGACATGATTCGCCGAAACTTGTGCCGGCGCCCCCAAGAGACCCCCAGCGCGCCGGGTTTCGCCTGGGTATGCCGGCGCTACTTTAACATCCTGGGGGCGTTGGGGACGTGGCTGGGCCGTTTTTCGCGAAAAATGCCGTCCGAACCTAAAACCGAGCCTAAAAAGGTGTCCTGAGGGGCGTCCTGGGGAGGCTAGTGGAGATGCTCTTAGTCTCTGTAACTTAAGCTTCACACTCAACGACATGCTGGTCGCTTGACTCCAGATGGACAGTGATGAGTCGGTTTATAATGTAAACACGTCCGTGGACATAAAACGGAATTGCCCCAGAAAGTTTCAGTCGGCTCCGCTGCATCAACTGGCATGTGCTTCGAGTTGCATGAAGTGTTGTCTTGGTCGTTTAGCTCCACTCTAGATGATGTCACGATGGCTACAAGTGCCCATGCTAGTGCCTTCCACAGTAGTAGCATTTCTCGTGTTGCTCTACGTCGTTGCCATTGTAATCCATCCGCGACGCGTGTGGGAGAGGTTAGATGATTCCGACGATGAAGAACGTGAGCAAGCTGAGTTCGAGAGAGGAGTAGGCCGAAGGTACCGCTACCGTGAGCTGGCCGCTGCCACCAAGGACTTTGCAGAGGAGGGGAAGCTCGGGCGAGGGGGCTTCGGTAATGTCTACCGAGGCGACAACCTTAGTGACCATGACCGCCTGGTGGCCATCAAGAAGTTGTCTGCAGAATCATCTTCGCAGGGGAGGATAGAATTCGAGTCAAAGGTGAAGATCATAAGTCGGCTGAGGTACCGGAACCTTGTGCACTTGCTAGGCTAGTCCGACAGCCGCAAGGGGCTCCTGCTCATCTACGAGCTCGTTCCTGAAAGCACCCTCGAGCGACACATATACAGCACTAGTCGTGTCCTCACGTGGTCACAGATGTACAAGATCATCCTTGGTCTAGGATCTGCACTACGCTATCTCCACACAGAGTGGGATCAATGTGTGCTGCATGGCGACATCAAACCCAGCAACATACTACTTGACTCGTTATGCAATACCAAGCTCGTGGATTTCAGGCTGGCGAGGCTCGTGGAGCATGGTGCAGGGCCACGAACCACCAAGGTCATCTGGGCACCGCGGGGTACATAGACCCGGAGTTCATCCGCACCCGTCGGCCAAGCACCGAAGCCGATGTCTACAACTTTGGTATTGTCCAGTTGGAGGTCGTGTCCGTTCGGCACCCAGACATGGAAATAGAGCAATCAGGCGACAAATTCATTCCATTACTCAGGTGGATCTGGGATCTGTACGAGAAGGGAGCCATTGTTGAAGCGGTGGATGAGAAGCTAAAGGGAGTAAACTGGCAGCAGTTGCTCGATGATGACGGCAAGTATAAGTGGCATATGCACCGCGCGATTGTCGTGGGGCTCTGGTGCACGCACCCCTGCCCGTGTGCGCGGCCATCGCTCATGCAGCTCATGAATGTCTTGCAGTCCAAGGATGTCACGCTGCCAACCCTGTCACGGCCGAGATCCGGCGTCTCCCTTGGAATGCACGGAGACAATGCATTGTCATCAGCCAATGTTTGCAGCGGGTGTCTTGGGCAATAAATGGCAGATGACCAAATTTACTTTTTACTTTACTTTAGAGTTTGTGATATAACGAAGGGTCACTAACAAAAGAAGCTTCGCCGCCTCCTGAAACTGGTGCCATCGTCTTGCTATATGGTCATTTAGGGTTGATGTTCTTGCAGTTCTCATGTTCCAGTTTTTCAGTAATGTCGTGAGTGAGACGTGGCAGAGTTGTACATATAAGTGTATGTATCGATGTGTGTACTACTACTACCACGCAACCCCCTCCTGGTCGCGTCCTAGAGGCGTGTGGGCAATGGGGGTGGGAGGCTCCTGGGTCCATCGGCCAATGCTTTGGCTAGAGTTACGTTAAGAAACTTACAAATTATAGTTACGGGCCTCATCTTATTGGGTCACGTTGGGCCCCCCACTGGAAATCAGGGAGGGAGAGTTTAGCTGGGGGAGGACACGTATGTCCGTACGACGAGTCCGTAGCGAGTAGTCCGTAAGTGTAGGATTTTTGGCCTCCGACTCCATCTTGTGCCGAAACTTCCTGAAATAATTTTCTCTGTTTCTCTGGTCCTTGGAAATTTGTTTTATCTGAAAAGTCCAAAAATAGAAAGGAAAATTTTCATGTGACACTGAATTATAATTATATCATTGAATAAGAAAACTATATATAGATACATCTAGAAGGTATCAGCCAGCCAGCATTTGAAAATTTGTACACTATACATTTACTCTCAGGCCTTGGCACACCAGCAACAGGCTATTTCCTTATGTTTGACCCTTCATGCCCGTGCAACAATGGGCTTCAAGCTCCACCACTGATTGTCGGTAACACATATGGACATTATTGGTAACTCTAACAGTACCGCATGATAACTTTCGACCGAAAAGACCATTGAAATGTTGCAAAAAAAATCATTTTTCATGCCCGGTAGCTTGTGCGTGAAGAGCTTGGTAACTTGCATAGCTTGTTATCATTTGACCCCAAGAAAAGTCGTATGTACTCCCTCCGTTCCTAAATAGTTGTTTTTTTAGAGATTTCAAATGAACTACCACATATGGATGTATATACACATATTTTAGAGTGTAGATTCACTCATTTTGCTTCGTATGTAGTCACTTGTTGAAATCTCTAAAAGGCAAATATTTAGAAACGGAGGGAGTACATACTAACTTTTGTCACGAGGTATTTAATGGTAAAAATGGATTAAGAATCAGGAAACAGTTTACATTTTTGAAATAGGATTAAATCTTGCTGACATCAGCGGCTTTGTCTTCTTTTGGGAGTATAGGCGCAAAATCCTTCGGCACTTCCCCTATTCTCACAACAGTCGTTATATATAGCAAGCTCCCCATATAAATAGCATCACTGTTATTGAAGATTTACAGTTGATGATTGATGTCTGATTGTCTATCTAGTTCCTCCCACTTGAGCAGACTGGAAACTGGAGGAAGGGACGTGCGGCCGTGCGTGACAAGTCAGCTTGACTAGGCAAGGAAGGGACGACTGCGAGTCGTCGCCCGCGTCCCCGCCGGAGACTTGCGCTAGCTGGCAGACAGTAACTGTAACCGCGTTGATATCGATCATTTGTGACATTTCTCCCATGCACCTTCGTTGATGGATGCTTCCCTGGCCCAACCGTACTGTGATTGAAATTTTCAATAGCTTGCATGACTTAACAGCACACCTGGAAGCAGTCACGTACGTACTTCCATGGCCAGCTGGAGTAGACTGACGGAGTACACTGTCTTATAGTAGTGAAGTCATGTGCTACCGTCTAGTATACCAGTGGCTTGCATCAGTATCATTGGAATATTCAGGCCGTGATGTTGCCTGGTTTGAACAACTTTTGTTGGCTACTCCAGTGTAATTGGAATATTCATTCATTCATTCACCGTTTACTTTGAGAGAGTATCCGGTGACACGGGAGGCTAGGTGCTCCCATGATACGAGATGACGCGACCCATTGGATCTGAAATCCAAAAGTTAGACCATAAGCTCCTGAATTTTTTTAGAAAAGACCTCCAGAAATCTGATGTTCACGTGCAAGTCTTGGAGCTCGTCCTGTGACCCTTGGATTTCATATCCAACAACCCACGTCGTCTCATATTATGTGATGCATGGGAGCACGTAACCTTCGGTATCACCTCCTACTTTCTCCCCTTAGGCTGGTTGTAATTGTAGTGTCATATCTAGTATCATGCATACTAACTAGGCAATTTTAATGAGATGTCATAAAATTAAATAAAGAAAGAGAGAATTGAGTATCATATCATAATACCGTTTAAATGTTATGCTACTATGTGTCATGCATGACAATAAGTAAAGTACTACATACATGATACTACTAACATATGGTACTGTGAATTAAGCAGGTAGTATCATACACTAGTATCATATGCACGATACTAGTATATGATACTCTACAGGCTTACTTTTCTCACATCCAAGTCATCATCGGCCGCCGGCTGGATGAGACAGGATTTTCAGCATCCGGGTGCCCTACCCCCTCTATGAACAGTAAATTCAAAACAAATTCAAAAACAATCAAAAAAATCTGAAACTTTGGGACATCAAACATCATGAAACTTTTGATGATCTTGCAAAGTTTTAGCTAAAAATAACATTCGAAGAGCACTCAAATAAAAAAAAACAAAATCATTGTTCAAAGTTTATGTACATTTTTTAGCAATGATTTTGTTTTTTCTGTGAGGGCTCCACGAAGATTATTTGTTGTTGAAACTTTGCAGGAACATCAAACCTTTTATAATCTTTGATCCCTGAAAGTTTCAGATTTTTTTGATAGTTTTTTAATGTTTTATGAATTTACTGTTGATGAGGGTGTAGTGGCATTTGGGAGCTGTTAGACATTTCTCTCGGCTGGATTGGGTCATTACATATTACTACTACTTAAACAACTCGTACCCAGAGCATGCCGTCCCCAGCGACGCGCGCAGCAACGCAAGCAAGCCCTCCACCCACTCCATGCCGTCCCACAGATCAGCAGCTGCTTCTCTACTGGCAGTATGGCTCTGCCTCGGCGTAGCACTGCTTGGAGTTGGAGCAGCACCGCCGGCACCGCCTAGGCCTAGCAGCAGGTGCCAGAGAGAATGCGGCGGCGTAGACATCCCTTACCCGTTCGGCATCGTCGGGCCCGGGCCCGAATCGCCCGATCCCGACAACTGTGCCATGCCTGGCTTCGGCCTGACCTGCAACGAGACCGGGGTTAATGGTGGCCGCACGCCATTTTATTATGACCTGGAGGTCGTCGACGTCTCGCTGCAACAGGGTCAGGCCCGGATGAAGATGAGCATCTCCACCTACTGCTACAACAACGCCACCCAGGGCATGGACCCCGTCCCGTGGGGGCTCGACCTCACGGGCACGCCCTACAGGTTCGCCGACACCAACAAGTTCACCGTCATCGGCTGCCAAACGCTGGCGTACATCCTGGGCGAGCACGCCGGAGATTACACGAGTGGGTGCGTGGCCATGTGCCGAGGAGAAAGCGACGGCGATGTGAGGTCGGCCCTCAGCAACGGCTCCTGCTCCGGGATAGGGTGCTGCCAGACCGCCATTCCCAGGGGGCTGGACTACTATCGAGTGTCATTCGACTCCGGCTTCAACACCGCGGAGATCCACGACGTCAGCCCCTGCAGCTACGCCGTGCTCATGGACGTGTCCAACTTCACCTTCCAAACGACCTACGCGACCTTGCCGGGGTTCAACACCACCTACGGCGGAGTGGCGCCGCTGGTGGTGGACTGGGTTGTCGGAAACCAGACGTGCGACGCGGCGCGCAAGAATTCCTCGTCCTACGCCTGCGTCAGTGACCACAGCGAGTGCTTGGACTCGCTCAATGGACCAGCCTACATCTGCAACTGCTCCAAGGGCTTCCAAGGCAATCCTTACCTGCAAGATCCGGAGCACGGATGCAAAGGTACGTAGAAACTCAAAACAACATGTATATGGATTTGCTAATACTCATCTAGTATATATCTATCTGTATGAGAATTAATAGAGTATCATCTACTTCTGTGCCATTTGATTTTACGCGTAGATTTCAGTGCATTTATCTTTCCATTTGATTGATTCTGTTTTCTATTTTTGGTTCCATTCTTTTTCACACTCCACACAACTATACTTACACGTCAGTCTAGAGTGCACAACTGCTTGCCCATCGGTCGTGCGCAATTGCCGTTAAACATCCATCAATTTATTTATGAGAAAAGTATATTTTTCATTCCTCAGTTTTCTCGATAGTTTAGAAATGGTTCCATAACTTCAAAACCGGCAAATCTTGGTCCCTCAATTTCTCAAATCAGATATGTTTGGTCCCTTATACCGCTTGTGTTTGTATCCTCTTGATGCTTCATTATGAGCTAATAAAATCCATCCTTTATCGAAAAAAGGTAGACACGGTTTTGACTAAAACTGACACTCGTTCATTGGGGTTTGACTGCCACGTCACGGAGCTGCACCGCACGCTATGTAAGTGCTCGGTGGCCTGGCTCGCGGGATGCTGAGCTTTAGCCATGCTCGCCGTCCAGGTTATGCGGCCGGCAGGGTTGCAGGCGCCGTGGCGGTCATGGTTGACGCTCACTTGAAAAGCTAGCTAACTGATCGATCTAGCTGCCGGCTACGCACGCACGTACAGTACATGACGTTGTTTCCTTGGATCAGCTCCGGCTAGAACACGCGAGTAATACAGGCACGCGAGTCATGGGTTGTTCGTGTTCATGGTGCATGGAGTGGCGGTTGAGCCACGGTGATGGCCCTCGACGCGCTTGCTGGAGGAGGAGAAGGCCCAGAGTTGGGTGTGTACGTCAACCCCGACCACATCGGGGCCCCAGGACAAGTACCGCGCCACCATCGAGCATCGGCGACAAGGACGGTCCCAGCCGCTGAGTAGGTACGCCTGCTTCTCCATGCGCTACACGACGGCGGACATCGGCCCGACAATGACGGTGATGGTCATGCTACCCTCCTGACATGGCATTGAAGTGGACAGTGATGTGGCAGTCAAACCCGAATGACGTGTCAAGTTTTTTCACCAAAACCGTGTCCACGTCAGACCAAAACCACCCGAAGCGGTATGAGGGACCAAACTTATCTAGTTTGAGAAGTTAATGGACCAATGTTTACTGGTTTTGAAGTTGAGGAACCATTTCTATACTTTGAAGAGAATTGAGGGACGAAAAATATACTTATCCCTTTATTTATTTATTTGATTTATTTGTCTTTTTTCATGACGCACGCAACTACACTTGCACGTCCGTCAGACCACGTGCAACCGCACTTGCACACACATGCATCTGCGTGCAACTATAGCTGCACATCTGCCGAACGGTGTGCAACTGCTCGTCTGATGTGCGCAACTGCATATCCATTAGCCGCGCGCAACCACGGTTGGGCATCCACCAAATGTGTGCAACTATGTTTACTTTTTTTAAGAAGTACAATAATAATATCGAGACACAAAAATAAGTGAAAGAAGAAGAGAAAAGGGAACATCAACAAAATCCCGTGTTTATGCCACATAGATGAGATTTAGTTAATTCTTGTCTAAAAGAGAGCTAGCCACGCACCTTGCAAATTCTCATCTAGATAAAAAATTAACAGTCTTATCTTATCAATCAGATCTAGCAAGCTAAGATTAATTACACATGTAAGTGAAAAATCCTTACTCAATCTTGTAGAAGTATACCGGTGAAAGGGAAGTTAATTTTTTTTTCTTTACAGAAAATAAGAGAGCTTTGCGTTGTTTCCTATCACTTTTTGTACCTACACTAACTAGATGATTGGCAATAAAAAATAATTAATTTGATCTTTGGTGGCAGATATTAACGAGTGCACGGACCTGGAGAAATACCCTTGCAATGTGCCTGGGACTTGCCAAAATTTTCTTGGCGGATTCCACTGTCATTGTCCCAAGCATACCAAAGGCGACGCCCAAAATGGGACGTGCGAGGCAAACCACACATTTGGTCTTGGAGAAAAACTCGGTATTGGTGCGTCCACATCTCTGATATATGTCTACTACAATCTATGTACACAATATATCAACATTATACCAGAGCAGTGTCTTTAATTTAATCTTAGTGCAATTAATTCCGTCTTTTAGTTAAATAAAAAAACATGTTATCTTTCTCCCAAATGAGAAATGACGACTAACCGTGGCATCTACTCTTCAGGAGCCTTTGGCGTCGTTTTGGTTGGCCTGGTTTGTATCCTCGCAGTAGAAATCATCCGTCACAAAAGGAGTATCAAAAGACAAGCTCTGATTAGACAGAGTGACGAATACTTTCAACAGCACGGAGGCCAGATACTGTCAGAAATGATGGGGGTAGAGCGTAACATCGGGTTCACCGTCTATGCCAGAGGAGCGATCGAGGCGGCAACAAACGGGTTCGACAAGGAGAACATCATCGGGGAAGGAGGGCAGGGGACCGTGTACAAGGCGGTCCTCGACGTCGAAGGCAAGGACACACTTGTGGCAGTAAAAAGATGCAAGGAGGTGGACGAGAGCAAGAGGAAGGACTTCGTGCAGGAGTTGGTGATACTCGGCCGCGTCGACCATCCCAACATCGTCAAGCTCCTCGGTTGCTGCCTGCAGTTCGAGGTGCCTATCTTGGTCTACGAGTACGTGCAGAACAAAACCCTGCTGGAGCTACTGCACAGCCAGCTGACCTCGTGCCGCGCCATGCTGGGGACCCGTCTGAGGATCGCCGCGCAGGCCGCTAGAGCGCTGGCGTACCTGCACTCGCTGGCGCACCCGATACTCCACGGCGACGTGAAGCCCGCCAACATCCTGCTCGGTGACGGCTGGGTCGCCAAGGTGTCTGACTTTGGCTGCTCCACCATCGATGAGAAAACCCAGGTGGTGGCCAGAGGCACACCAGGCTATGTTGACCCAGAGTACCTGCTTGAGTACCAGCTCACGGACAAGAACGACGTCTACAGCTTTGGTGTCCTCCTCCTGGAGCTCCTAACCGGGAAGAAGCCATTGTCTAAACAACGGAAGAGCCTCGCGGCCATAGTCCAGGAGTCTATGGGGGATGGCACGCTCCATCAACTCTTTGACCAGGAAATAGTCAATGATGCTAGCATCGGAGTGGCCGTTCAGGCTGTGGAGCTGGCAACTCGATGCTTAGTTATGCCGGGGAATAGGAGGCCGGCGATGAGGTGCATTGCTGAGGAGCTCCAACAATTGGCAGACCAAGTGCAGCAGCCGTTGGTTTCGGAGTGTCATAGCCTCACTATCAAAGATATGGAGAGCTCCATGTCATCTGAGAGTGACACCACCAGGGTTTTCAGCCTTGAGAAGAAAGTCGCGTTGAGCATAGAATTCGCTAGATGATATCGTCAGAAACATATTAGAAACGGTTTGCTAGCTATACGATCCATGGTTGTATCACGTTTGTTGGTCGTTGCTATGAAATCCACCTTAAGCTTAGCACCGAATAATTTACGTGTTTATAAGCACTCAGTTGACCTCCTACGTATGTAAAGCAGGTTTGCAACAATTTTAATTTGTTACTGTTTAAATATATTATCTGCCCTCTCTTCATCAGCTCATATGTTTGGATGACCTGATTGGAGCATGAATTCAATATCCAATTAGCGCCAATAGGTCTCCAGTTTAAGACCATGTTAACATCGTAATAAGAAAATGATCATGCGGCCTACATCGATCTCACATCTAACGACTGAAAAAAGGCCTAGATATGAGGGCGGTGCTGACATCTATTGTTTGTCTCTCTCCATCAGCTCAAACTTTTGGATGAGCTAACTGGAGTGTGAATTCAATAGTTGCACTATTTGGTGGTACATTAACCAGAATCTTGTCAACTACAACATGTACTCCTTCCGGGCAGGTTTAGAAGGGACGATTCAAAATTTGCTTTGAACGAAGGTTTGTCTCATATCCCCAAATCTTGACTGTAATAATGAGCCGGTGGGTACAACTCAGGGTGGACACGGTCCGGGCCGGTCCGGGCCCTGACCGAGCCTCTATTTTGACCGGCCGCCGGCGAGCCGGACCGGACCGGACCGACCAGCTGGCCGGTCTTGATTTCTGGGACCGGACCGCCTGCGCTCAAGCCCGGGCCGGACCGAGAGGACCGGCCGTGGTCACCACCGTTGAGGGTAGAGCATGGACTGGGGCTTGCTGGATGGACCAGGAAGAGGGACAGGGGACTCCGTGGTCGAGATCGGCGATGATGCACACCGGCAGAGACGAGATGTGGCGGCGCGCATGACTGTTAGCCATGAACCCGTGCATTTTCTTCCTTAGCAGTTTTTTCTCTTGCATGCAAGTAATGTAATGGGTGCATGAGCCCACTATTGGCTGTCTGCGGGCCTTGCCGTGATTATTGGAACAAATTTAACGTGGAGTTAATCATGGGATGGCGCCATAATTATCGGATCTAACCATGTTTCCCACTTTCCCTCGTTCTTTCTATTTTAAGCAGTGCTATACATATATTTCAACGAACAATTTTGATGTAAACTTTATGTATGTAGTTAAATTTGATTGCAGTTCACTAAAATCGTGGGGCTGTCACACTCCAAACAAAACTTGCACGTACAGATTTGGTAAAGCCTCTTATGTAGGAATAGATGTTTCCTTCAGTTTTCTGTTCGATTGAATAAAGGGAAACATCAGCGAGGGATGGCGCGTGATAATCGGATCAAACTTTTTAGTCGCGAATAAAAGGAAACGGCAGCGTGGAGTAAATCGTGCGATGGTGCCGTGATTATCGGATCAAATCCCATTTCTCTCGTTCTTTCTCTTTTCTGTTTAACTGAACTAGTAAGCTTGCACCTGCAACGCACGTCTAGACTAATACTATATCAAATATTTATAGTTCAAAAAAGCAATCTATGCATTGTTTGACCATTTATACAAAAATGAAGAGATGATTTGATGAGTGGGTAAAAAGGGATCTTCAAACATCAAACAAGGTTTCCGAGTCAACCAAAACAAAAATTCAGAAACTAAGATAACATCATCCATTAGCTGCCATAAACATCTCATCACTTATCCGCTTTCTCCACGTCTGCAGCCTTCTTCATCTGGGCTCCCAACAGGTGTTGGTTCATCATCTCAACACGGAGCTTGCCGTATGCATGTGCTTCTCGCTGCCACCGTGAGTGATGGGCATGTGGTCGCCCTGGACCTCTGGATGGCTGCAGCAAGGCGGTGTTAGGATCAAATCACCATCCTTGAAGCAACAGAGGTGTAAACACGGAGAAAAAGAAACATATCCCATAGTTGCAAGCACACCTTAGGAAAATAAAGCTTGCCAAGTTGGCCTTGTATCTCGAGCCTGTGGACATTAGATTGCATAACCTCGAGTTACATGTTCTTCTGGCGGTGGTCCATGAAAATGCCAATGGTCGGAACAAGTTTCTTTGGGATGCCCATGACCTACATTTACAGTATGTAAACATCAACAAATAATAAAAGAAATCTGTATAATAAGCCGGTGTCTCTACATATAATCTCATGTGGCATCCTAACCAAAAGTCTGAAATCTGCCATTCTGCAAACTGAAGTTTTTGCATATTATCTAGACATACCAAGTTCAGTGTTGTAAGTTTAGAAAGACACTGCAGAAAAATTTCAGAACTACTGTCAGTTATTTTCATCGAGGCTATTTTTTTGGCTTTATCATTTACCACGTTCCCATGGGCTGGAAATATTCAAAAGGATACAATTTTACAAGAACATCAACGGATAATCAGATAAATCATTCTCTGAAGTTCGCATGACAGAAATGCCAATTTCTAACCTAGTTGGAAAAAACTGTGTATGGTGTATGATACGCCCACCTAAATATAATAGATCAGCATCGTTATGTCTAATATTTCTGTGCTTTTATATATTAGTTTTTCAAATTGAACTTTTAAGAGGAGAAATATTTCATGGACAGTTAAAATCCCGTGGCATTAGAACTGCATTTGCTCGATCCTTGAGTGGATATCTTCGTTTTTACCTCTTTACCATCCTAACTAAATACAAATATTTAGTGGGGGTACTTAGAGAAACAGGCAGAAAATAGGAAGTAAATTATACTCCCAACAAAAGAAAAGGAGAAGATAAGAGTAATCTGGACGTGGCATCAATAGCATACCTGGAAAGTAGAGCTGCAGCTGTTTGAGACTGACTAACCATTTTGCATTGAGGTTTGAAAATACATCACCTCAATATTTGAGAAAGGGAACTTATAAACCTCTGAACCTGGAACAGATGTTTCATTAAGATTTAACAATAAAGGCTTGGATCAAATCCTTTAGATAACTTGCTATGCTGCTGTTGTATTTGTTGTTTACTGTCTCTTCTTAGTTTTGTTTGTATCTTTGATGTATAGTATTTTTTTTATTTTTTCAGACCTTATTCTTTGTACTATATATTTTTAAAAAATAATAAAAATACGCAGCAGAGTCCTGCTGTTTCCCTCAAAAAAAAAGATTTAACAATAACAGCAGAAACCCTGCACCAAAGAAACAATTCCAATGCAATGAGATAAACAATTCCGATGCACCTGTTCATATGAAGGTGATTGAGTAGATAGACTAACATAGACAACAGCAAGCATACCTCTCCTCATTCTGCACTTTGGAGCCTGGTTACCTTTGGAGGCAATATATGCATCAATTCAGGATCCTCCACTATCTAAACCTGGTACTTTCAAATCACATTGCAGCTTTGCGTTGAAGGAACAACTTTGCACATTCTGTTACATCCACGTGAAGTTGCATTACAGAAAAAATTAGACACTGAAAACAGTATCACCGTTGACTCGAGATGTTAAGATGCACGTACAGTCAGTGATGCTACAGAAAGACAACAAGAAGAAGGAACTATATCTATATAATAAATAATCAACAGAATCAATTTGGCATCAGAGAAAATAGTAACACTAAATCTCGAGATAATGTGTGAGCTAAAAGAGACTGGTTCCACAAAAATTGTGGTTTAATCAGAACAATCTATTTGGTAATAGCAGTCTCACCCAAGCTGGTCTTGCGATGCAAGAACATAAAAAAAATCAGTTATTTTCTACATCAGGCTAATACAAGAGAAAAATACACGCATAATCAATGGGGACAGATTGATGATATGTCATAAGCACATAGCTGAACCTAGCTAATCTGCATAACAATGATAAGTTATTTATTTCATCCTATTAAGGCCAAATGCAGGGCTTATCGCTCCTGATTATGCATACATAACAGGGAGCTATCATTTTAGATTTGGAATAAACATTTGGTAGGCTTGTCATCCTTACCACGCACTTCAACAGATACCATGCATTTCAACAGATAATAGTAAGAAACCAAAGCATCATTGAATTATTTGATCTATTAAAAGTAAGGAATGCTCCTCTCTGCGTTTGGAAGGATACGATAGGATTTCTTGCCTCGAGTGATAACCTCAACCTCTTGTTGCTACCTCTCTGTTGGACTGATGATGTTCCTTGTATTTGCAATGCAACTGCTCAATGCTTCCTAAACCATAAGACAATGGAAAAGAATAAAAATCAAATGGTATGGACAGACAAATCAGAGAATAAATTGGGAGGGAACATATATGTATAAGCACATACATGACAGTGGTTTTAGTGAGTTCAATGTTCAACTCCTTGACCCTATCAATCTGGTTTGAGACCATTTGTTTTATGTAGAACAGATGATCCTTGATTTATTTGCCCCCCTCATAACAGGTTTTACTATCCAGTTGACCTTCAGCAATAGTTTTGAATATTATAAGCATTGGTCTGATATGCTATCTTGGTTGACTTGGCTAAACCACAAAGACTTATTTATTACTAATGTCATGTAAGCAATCCAACTTCAGAATAGATCGTTTTCATGTAAGCACAAGAAATCTCATCTTTGGTCGTCACAAATCGGTGTCACCTTAGATGATTATTCCTGCACCAAAAGAGCACCTAACAAAAGGTGCTAAACCAAAACTGATGTTTTGAATTGTGAGCGAATTAACAGTAAGGCTATTGGATGTGGATACCAAAATAATGAATTAAATAAGTGGAACTTTAGAGAAACTACCACTTTTAAAAAACGAGATCTGTTCTATTGATCAAATCAATAGGTTATTTTGAACTGAAAAGGCCCACAAAGATGCTAATAATCCTAGAGAGTTAGAAGACCAAAAATTATTTAACCCACTATGATAATACAGAGTAGTTAGCAAGAAGTATATACATACTATTTTACAAATAAGGTATATACAACAATTATCAGAGTATATACTACCATATGGAGTATATACATATAATACTGGCAATACGGTTAGTAGTTTCTTGATTGTCACAAAGAAGTATACTACTACTACTACAAAAATAAGCAACTGAAGCAAAATCATGGTCCAAGCAGTGGCGAATCTAGAACATAATTGCAGGGCAGGCTCGACTTCAAGGATACTGATTTTTTGGTGTCAGAAGCTATTTTATGCGCTGCACCTAACTACTATTGTGCTAATAATCATTGGTGGTGTTTTTTTGTGTGGCAAATTTTGAGGGTAGGCTAGAGCCTGATGAAGCCTGTTGACTAGAATCGCCATTGGGTCCAAGTAAAGAACAGATCAATTCTCCATAATTTACAGAACAATGCCTAGAACTGACAGCAGCAGAAACACCAGCGGAATTTAGAAGCGTAGAATCAAATCAAAAACCCAAAAATTGTGACAGCAAGCAGTAAGAATATGAGGGCAAAGCACCTGCAGCTTGGAGGTCCGGCGTGGGCTGTGTCCTGGCAGCGCGGCGGTCCGGGCGGATGGAGCGTGGACGGCGCAGCGGTCGAGGCGCCTCGAGCGCGGACGGCGCGGCGGCGCGGACGGCGCGGCGACGTGGAC
>NC_041384.1:8547496-8579852 GCF_002162155.2 Triticum dicoccoides | reverse complement strand
AGACGGCGCGGCGGCGGTCGAGGCAGACGGCGCGGCGGACGCGACCCGGTCGGCGCGGGCTGTGTCCTGGCGGCGCGGACGGCGCGGCGGTCCAGGCGGACGGCGCGGCGGACCAGGTGGACGGCGCGGCGGCAGTCGAGGCGAACGGCGCGGCGGACGGCGCGGCGCGGGCGGGCGATGCAAAAACTGCTGGTTGCGAGAGGGGCGACGTGGTCGGGGAACGATGTTAATCCAATGGCAAGATTGGTAATTAATTAAGTAATGGCATGGTGGGTAATTAAAGCGTAAAACACGTTTAGTATTCTCGACGGATGTAGACCATCAGATTGTAGATTTCGATGGATAGGATGATTTGGTTCTCCGCCCTCTTTTTTTTATAGGGGTAGTAGATAACAGCGTGTAACCCGAGTCTTCTTCTACATCTTGCCGCTGTCTTTGTGTCAATTGACTGAGTTACACTTGATTCCGGTGAACAAGCGCCGGGGCGGGGCATGGCCGGGGCGTCGCCGGCGTACGTGACGTCGATGAACAATCTGCAGCCTCGATCCGCTCGGTCGGACCGGTTAAAGACCGGACCGGACCGGACCGAGTAAATTTCGGGCTGAAATTTGGTAACCGGACCGGCCAATTACTTCATCGGGCCAGGACCGATCGGTCGGGTCTAGAACGGGCCACGAGCGGGCCGAAAAGCCCGCTCGCTCCGTCCAGCCTGAGGTACAACCCATGAAATCTTATCTATATGTCGATAGACAACGAGCTTCCCCTCTCGTTAGGGTTTTCCTCCTCTCGGGCGACGGTGGTGCCCCCCCGTAGAGATCTGCTTCTTCCCGGCCTCCCCTCCTCCGCTGGTGACTGCCGGGCCTCTCGGGCCTTGGCGGCAGCGCGGAGCTAGGGTTTGATCGGGAACGTACCGCCCGCGGATCACAACACCTCGGGCTAGAGAATATGGATAAAGCGGCGTCGAGTTCGGGAACTGCTACTTCTGATCTCGAGGCTATGATGGAGGAGCTAGGGCTGAAGGAGAGCGATCTCCAGGATGTGGTGGTGGATGATAGCGAGCTGTCAACATAGGCAATCCGCTGGATGGCCCTGGCTAGGGTTCATACCGACAAACCTTACAGCCAATACTGGTTCTATAGGAACATGAGAGGTGAAAATCCGCCCCCTCGTAGATAACCTATACTCTTTGCAATTTTCTTGCCTCAGCGACTGGGAACGAGTGATGGATGAAGGACCTCGGAACTTCAAGGGGAAAGCGGTGGTCATGTCGCCATATGACGGGTTCACCAAGCCATCTACTATCAAGCTCAACAAGATTGATATCTGGATGCAGATTCATGACCTCCCTGATGGATACTTTTCCAAGATTAAGGCTTTGTCAGCGACTGTTGGTGATTTCATATATGCCGAACCCAAGTCACAAGACTTTGAAGGAAATTTTGCACGTGTTCGTGTGAAGATAGATGTCACCAAACCTCTGAAGAACGTTGTTTTTTTGGTGGTCAGGAGGAAGGAAACGCTCGAGAGAGTAATCTTTAGAGTCAAATACGAAAGGTTGCCAGATTGGTGCGCTGTGTGTGGTTATCTCAGTCATCAGTTTAAGGAATGTGGAGACGGGATTCATCCTCCCAAGTCTCTAGTCTTCGAAGATCTAAAAGCAAGTTGGTCAATAGGACCTGGCAATGGACCGGGGGAAGGCAGCGGGTCCAGAGGAGGACGAGGCAGAGGTCGTGCTGGTAGAGGCGGGGGACGTGCAAGAGGACAGAACAACGCCTATACCAACCAGAGCCGTGACGATATTGATGCCACGGAGAATGACGTTGCGATGCATGAAGCGGATGGAAATAGGAAGAGATCTGTTGTACTATCAGATGGGACTCAGAAGGCACCATCTAACACAACTCAATCAAGCAAAACATTGCTGTTGACGGCGCTAGAGACCCCGATCAGCCCTACCTCCAAGCAAGAGCCGAAGAGGAACAAGTCAAGTTCGTCAACGCATGAACCAAATCTGCCAAAGAACTCTGCTACCAACAAAAATTCTGATGCGCGACTGGCGGGCCCCCTAGCGGGGTACCGCCCAACGCAATGAGTCTCTTATGCTGGAACTGTCGCGGAATTGGCAAGGCCGCGACAGTTCGAGAGCTTCGCGATTTAGCGAGGCAATTTGCCCCCTCTATTCTTTGCATCCTTGAAACACAAATAGAGGGTTCGAGAGTAGAGAATTTGGCAGAAAGTTTGGGTTATGATAAAAGCTATGCTGTAAGCAGTTCTGGTAGGAGTGGGGGACTTGCTATTTTTTGGAAAGATGAAATAAAGGTTGAAATTATTGGTTATTCCAAGTATCACATTGATGTGTTAATTGACGAGATGATTGATATACAGGTCAGAGTGACTTTTGTTTATGGTGAAGCCCAGGTGCGAGAGAGATACAAAACATGGGATACCCTCCGAGGCATCTCTGAAACACAATGACGGCCATGGGCAGTGCTTGGTGACTTTAATGAAGTATTACACATACACGAGCATGATGGAATCGGTAATCGGAGCCAAGCCCAAATGGATGATTTGAGAGATGCAATTGATACTTGTGGATTAACTGACATAGGATATACAGGGACATATTGGACTTTTTGAGAAGAAAGTTGTGGGAGGCACCTACACGAGGGTTAGACTTGAAAGTGAAGGAAATATGCCCTAGAGGCAATAATAAAGTTATTATTTATTTCCTTATAATCATGATAAATGTTTATTATTCATGCTAGAATTGTATTAACCGGAAACAAAATACATGTGTGAATACATAGACAAACAAAGTGTCACTAGTATGCCTCTACTTGACTAGCTCGTTAATCAAAGATGGTTATGTTTCCTAACCATGAACAATGAGTTGTTATTTGATTAACGGGATCACATCATTAAGAGAATGATCTGATTGACATGAACCATTCCATTAGCTTAGCACCCGATCATTTAGTATGTTGCTATTGCTTTCTTCATGACTTATACATGTTCCTATAACGATGAGATTATGCAACTCCCGTTTACCGGAGGAACACTTTGGATACTACCAAACGTCACAACGTAACTGGGTGATTATAAAGGAGTACTACAGGTGTCTCCAAAGGTACATGTTGGGTTGGCGTATTTCGAGATTAGGTTTTGTCACTCCGATTGTCGGAGAGGTATCTCTGGGCCCTCTCGGTAATGCACATCACTTAAGCCTTGCAAGCCTTCCAACTAAATGAGTTAGTTGCGGGATGATGTATTACAGACGAGTAAAGAGACTTGCCGGTAACGAGATTGAACTAGGTATTGGAATACCGACGATCGAATCTCGGGCAAGTAACATACCGATGACAAAGGGAACAACGTATGTTGTTATGCGGTCTGACCGATAAAGATCTTCGTAGAATATGTAGGAGCCAATATGGGCATCCAGGTCCCGCTATTGGTTATTGACCGGAGACATGTCTCGGTCATGTCTACATTGTTCTCGAACCCGTAGGGTCCGCATGCTTAATGTTACGATGACAGTTATATTATGAGTTTATGCATTTTGATGTACCAAAGGTTGTTCGGAGTCCAAGATGTGATCACGGACATGACGAGGAGTCTCGAAATGGTCGAGACATAAAGATTGATATATTGGAAGCCTATGTTTGGATATCGGAAGTGTTCCGGGTGAAATCGGGATTTTACCGGAGTACCGGGAGGTTACCGGACCCCCCACCCCCCCGGGAGCTATATGGGCCTTAGTGGGCCTTAGTGGAAAATAGAAGGGGCTGCCCAAGATGGGCTGCGCGCCTCCCTCCCTCCCCTAGTCCTATTAGGACAAGGAGAGGTGGCCGGCCCCCCTCTCTCTCTTTCCCCCTCCGCGAATCCTATTCCAACTAGGATTGGGGGGGGGGGAATCCCACTCCCAGAGGGAGTAGGACTCTCCTGGCGCGCCACCCTTGGCCGGCCAGCCTCCCCCCTCTAGTCCTTTATATACGGAGGCAGGGGCACCCCAGAAACACACAAGTTGATCCTCGTGATCTATTCCTTAGCCGTGTGCGGCGCCCCCCAGCCACCATAGTCCTCGATAATACTGTAGCGGAGTCTAGGCAAAGCCCTGCTGCTGTAGTACATCAAGATCGTCACCACGCCGTCGTGCTGACGGAACTCTTCCACGACACTTTGCTGGATCGGAGTCCGGGGATCGTCATCGAGTTGAACGTGTGCTTGAACTCGGAGGTGCCGTAGTTTCGGTGCTTGATCGGTCGGATCGTGAAGACGTACGACTACATCAACCAAACGCTTCCGTTGTCGATCTACTAGGTATGTAGATCACACTCTCCCCTCGTTGTTATACATCACATGATCTTGCGTGTGCATAGGAAATTTTTTGAAATTACTACGAAACCCAACAGTGGCATCCGAGCCTAGGTTATTTATGTTGATGTTATATGCACGAGTAGAACACAAGTGAGTTGTGGGCGATATAAGTCATACTGCCTACCAGCATGTCATACTTTGGTTCGGCAGCATTGTTGGACGAGACGACCCGGACCAATATTACGCGTACGCTTACGCGAGACCAGTTCCTCCGACGTGCTTTGCACATAGGTGGCTTGCGGGCGACTGTCTCTCCAACTTTAGTTGAACCGAGTATGGCTACGCCCGGTCCTTGCGAAGGTTAAAACAGAGTCAAATTGACAAACTATCATTGTGGTTTTGATGCGTAGGTAAGATTGGTTCTTGCTTAAGCCCGTAGCAGCCACGTAAAACTTGCAACAACAAAGTAGAGGACGTCTAACTTGTTTTTGCAGGGCATGTTGTGATGTGATATGGTCAAGACATGATGCTGAATTTTATTGTATGAGATGATCATGTTTTGTAACCAAGTTATCGGCAACTGCAGGAGCCTTATGGTTGTCGTTTTATTGTATGCAATGCAATCGCGATGTAATGCTTTACTTTTATCACTAAGCGGTAGCGATAGTCGTAGAAGCACAAGCTTGGCGAGATGACAACGATGCTACGATGGAGATCAAGGTGTCACGCCGATGACGATGGTGATCACGACGATGCTTCGGAGATGGAGATCACAAGCACAAGATGATGATGGCCATATCATATCACTTATATTGATTGCATGTGATGTTTATCCTTTTATGCATCTTATCTTGCTTTGATTGACGGTAGCATTATAAGATGATCTCTCACTAAATTATCAAGAAGTGTTCTCCCTGAGTATGCATCGTTGCGAAAGTTCTTCGTGCTGAGACACCACGTGATGATCGGGTGTGATAGGTTCTACGTTCAAATACAACGGGTGCAAAACAGTTCCACACGCGGAATACTCAGGTTTACTTGACGAGCCAAGCATATACAGATATGGCCTCGGAACACGGAGACCGAAAGGTCGAGCGTGAATCATATAGTACATATGATCAACATAACGATGTTCACCATTGAAAACTACTCCATCTCACGTGATGATCGGTTATGGTTTAGTTGATTTGGATCACGTAATCACTTAGAGGATTAGAGGGATGTCTATCTAAGTGGGAGTTCTTTAATTAATTTGATTAACTGAACTTAAATTTATCATGAAACTTAGTACCTGATTAGTATCTTGCATGTTTATGTTTGATTGTAGATAGATGGCTCGTGCTGTTGTTCCGTTGAATTTTAATGCGTTCCTTGAGAAAGCAAAGTTGAAAGATGATGGTAGCAATTACACGGACTGGGTCCGTAACTTGAGGATTATCCTCATTGCTTCACAGAAGAATTACGTCCTGGAAGCACCGCTGGATGCCAGGCCTGCTGCCGGAGCAACGCTGGATGTTATGAACGTCTGGCAAAGCAAAGCTGATGACTACTCGATATTTCAGTGTGCCATGCTTTACGGCTTAGAATCGGGACTTCAACGATGTTTTGAACGTCATGGAGCATATGAGATGTTCCAGGAGTTGAAGTTAATATTTCAAGCAAATGCCCGGATTGAGAGATATGAAGTCTCCAATAAGTTCTATAGCTGCAAGATGGAGGAGAACAGTTCTGTCAGTGAGCATATACTCAAAATGTCTGGGTATAATAATCACTTGATTCAATTGGGAGTTAATCTTCCAGATGATTGCGTCATTGACAGAATTCTTCAATCTCTACCACAAAGCTACAAGAGCTTCGTGATGAACTATAATATGCAAGGGATGAACAAGACTATTCCCGAGCTCTTCGCGATGCTGAAAGCTGCGGAGGTAGAAATCAAGAAGGAGCATCAAGTGTTGATGGTCAACAAGACCACTAGTTTCAAGAAAAAGGGCAAAGGGAAGAAGAAGGGGAACTTCAAAAAGAACAGCAAGCAAGTTGCTACTCAAGAGAAGAAACCCAAACCTGGACCTAAGCCTGAAACTGAGTGCTTCTATTGCAAGCAGACTGGTCACTGGAAGCGGAACTGACCCAAGTATTTGGCGGATAAGAAGGATGGCAAGGTGAACAAAGGTATATGTGATATACATGTTATTTATGTGTACCTTACTAATGCTCGCAGTAGCACCTGGGTATTTGATACTGGTTCTGTTGCTAATATTTGCAACTCGAAACAGGGACTACAGATCAATTGAAGATTGGTTAAGGAAGAGGTGACGATGCGCGTGGGAAACGGTTCCAAAGTCGATGTGATCGCAGTCGGCACGCTACCTCTACATCTACCTTTGGGATTAGTATTAGACCTAAATAATTGTTATTTGGTGCCAGCGTTAAGCATGAACATTATATCTGGATATTGTTTGATGCGAGACGGTTATTCATTTAAATCAGAGAATAATGGTTGTTCTATTTATATGAGTAATATCTTTTATGGTCATGCACCCTTGAAGAGTGGTCTATTCTTGTTGAATCTCGATAGTAGTAACACACATATTCATAATGTTGAAGCCAAAAGATGTAGAGTTGATAATGAGAGTGCAACTTATTTGTGGCACTGCCGTTTAGGTCATATCGGTGTAAAGCGCATGAAGAAACTCCATTCTGATGGACTTTTGGAACCACTTGATTATGAATCACTTGGTACTTGCGAACCGTGCCTCTTGGGCAAGATGACCAAAACGCCGTTCTCCGGTACTATGGAGAGAGCAACAGATTTGTTGGAAATCATACATACAGATGTATGTGATCCGATGAATATTGAGGCTCGTGGCGGATATCGTTATTTTCTCACCTTCACAGATGATTTAAGCAGATATGGGTATATCTACTTAATGAAACATAAGTCTGAAAGATTTGAAAAGTTCAAGGAATTTCAGAGTAAAGTTGAAAATCATCGTAATAAGATAATAAAGTTTCTACGATCTGATCGTGGAAGAGAATATTTGAGTTACGAGTTTGGTGTACATTTGAAAGATTGTGGAATAGTTTCGCAACTCACACCACCCGGAACACCTCAGCGTAATGGTGTGTCCGAACGTCGTAATCGTACTTTACTGGATATGGTGCGATCTATGATGTCTCTTACTGATTTACCGCTATCGTTTTGGGGATACGCTCTAGAGACGGCCGCATTCACGTTAAATAGGGCACCATCAAAATCCGTTGAGACGACGCCTTATGAACTGTGGTTTGGCAAGAAACCAAAGTTGTCATTTCTGAAAGTTTGGGGCTGCGATGCTTATGTGAAAAAGCTTCAACCTGATAAGCTCGAACCCAAATCGGAGAAATGTGTCTTCATAGGATATCCAAAGGAAACTATTGGATACACCTTCTATCACAGATCCGAAGGCAAGACTTTTGTTTCTAAATTCGGAAACTTTCTGGAGAAGGAGTTTCTCTCGAAAGAAGTGAGTGGGAGGAAAGTAGAACTTGACGAGGTAACTATACCTGCTCCCTTATTGGAAAGTAGTACATCACAGAAAACTGTTTCTGTGACACCTACACCAGTTAGTGAGGAAGTCAATGATAATGATCATGAAACTTCAGAACAAGATACTACTGAACCTCGTAGATCAACCAGAGTAAGATCCGCGCCAGAGTGGTACGGTAATCCCGTTCTGGAAGTCATGATGCTAGATCATGATGAACCTACGAACTATGAAGAAGCAATGGTGAGCCCAGATTCCGCAAAGTGGCTTGAAGCCATGAAATCTGAGATGGAATCCATGTATGAGAACAAAGTATGGACTTTGGTTGACTTGCCCGATGGTCGGCAAGCAATTGAGAATAAATTGATCTTCAAGAAGAAGACTGATGCTGACGGTAATATTACTGTCTACAAAGCTCGACTTGTCGCAAAAGGTTTTCGACAAGTTCAAGGGATTGACTACGATGAGACCTTCTCACCCATAGCGATGCTTAAGTCTGTCCGAATCATGTTAGCAATTGCCGCATTTTATGATTATGAGATTTGGCAGATGGATGTCAAAACTGCATTCCTGAATGGATTTCTGGTAGAAGAGTTGTATATGATGCAACCAGAAGGTTTTGTCGATCCAAAAGGAGCTAACAAAGTGTGCAAGCTCCAGCGATCCATTTATGGACTGGTGCAAGCCTCTCGGAGTTGGAATAAATGTTTTGATAGTGTGATCAAAGCATTTGGTTTTATACAGACTTTTGGAGAAGCCTGTATTTACAAGAAAGTGAGTGGGAGCTCTGTAGCATTTCTGATATTATATGTGGATGACATATTATTAATTGGAAATGATATAGAATTTCTGGATAGCATAAAGGGATACTTGAATAAGAGTTTTTCAATGAAAGACCTCGGTGAAGCTGCTTACATATTAGGCATTAAGATCTATAGAGATAGATGAAAACGCTTAATTGGACTTTCACAAACAACATACCTTGACAAAATTTTGAAGAAGTTCAAAATGGATCAAGCAAAGAAAGGATTCTTGCCTGTGTTACAAGGTGTGAAATTGAGTAAGACTCAATGCCCGACCACTGCAGAAGATAGAGCGAATATGAAAGATGTTCCCTATGCATCAGCAATAGGATCTATCATGTATGCAATGCTGTGTATCAGACCTGATGTGTGCCTTGCTATAAGTCTAGCAGGGAGGTACCAAAGTAATCCAGGAGTGGATCACTGGACAGTGGTCAAGAACATCCTGAAATCCTGAAAAGGACTAAGGATATGCTTCTCGTATATGGAGGTGACAAAGAGCTCGTCGTAAATGGTTACGTTGATGCAAGCTTTGACACTGATCCGGACGATTCTAAATCGCAAACCGGATACGTGTTTACATTAAACGATGGAGCTGTCAGTTGGTGCAGTTCTAAATAAAGCGTTGTAGCGGGATCTACATGTGAAGCGGAGTACATAGCTGCTTCGGAAGCAGCAAATGAAGGAGTCTGGATGAAGGAGTTCATATCCGATCTAGGTGTCATACCAAGTGCATCGGGTCCAATGAAAATCTTTTGTGACAATACTGGTGCAATTGCCTTGGCAATGGAATCCAGATTTCACAAGAGAACCAAGCACATCAAGAGACGCTTCAATTCCATCCGGGATCTAGTCCAGGTGGGAGACATAGAGATTTGCAAGATACATACGGATCTGAATGTTGCAGACCCATTGACTAAACCTCTTCCACGAGCAAAACATGATCAGCACCAAGGCTCCATGGGTGTTAGAATCATTACGGTGTAATCTAGATTATTGACTCTAGTGGAAGTGGGAGACTGAAGGAAATATGCCCTAGAGGCAATAATAAAGTTATTATTTATTTCCTTATAATCATGATAAATGTTTATTATTCATGGTAGAATTGTATTAACCAGAAACATAATACATGTGTGAATACATAGACAAACAAAGTGCCACTAGTATGCCTCTACTTGACTAGCTCGTTAATCAAAGATGGTTATGTTTCCTAACCATGAACAATGAGTTGTTATTTGATTAACGGGATCACATCATTAAGAGAATGATCTGATTGACATGACCCATTCCATTAGCTTAGCACCCGATCATTTAGTATGTTGTTATTGCTTTCTTCATGACTTATACATGTTCCTATAACTATGAGATTATGCAACTCCCGTTTACCGGAGGAACACTTTGGGTACTACCAAACGTCACAACGTAACTGGGTGATTATAAAGGAGTACTACAGGTGTCTCCAAAGGTACATGTTGGGTTGGCGTATTTCGAGATTAGGTTTTGTCACTCCGATTGTCGGAGAGGTATCTCTGGGCCCTCTCGGTAATGCACATCACTTAAGCCTTGCAAGCCTTGCAACTAAATGAGTTAGTTGCGGGATGATGTATTACATAACGAGTAAAGAGACTTGCCGGTAACGAGATTGAACTAGGTATTGGAATACCGACGATCGAATCTCGGGCAAGTAACATACCGATGACAAAGGGAACAACATATGTTGTTATGCGGTCTGACCGATAAAGATCTTCGTAGAATATGTAGGAGCCAATATGGGCATCCAGGTCCCGCTATTGGTTATTGACCGGAGACGTGTCTCGGTCATGTCTACATTGTTCTCGAACCCGTAGGGTCTGCACGCTTAAGGTTACGATGACAGTTATATTATGAGTTTATGCATTTTGATGTACCGAAGGTTGTTCGGAGTCCCGGATGTGATCACGGACATGACGAGGAGTCTCGAAATGGTCGAGACATAAAGATTGATATATTGGAAGCCTATGTTTGGATATCGGAAGTGTTCCGGGTGAAATCGGGATTTTACCGGAGTACCGGGAGGTTACTGGAACCCTCCTGGGAGCTATATGGGCCTTAGTGGGCCTTAGTGGAAAAGAGAAGGGGCTGCCCAAGATGGGCTGCGCGCCTCCCTCCCTCCCCTAGTCCTATTAGGACAAGGAGAGGTGGCCGGCCCCCCTCTCTCTTTTCCCCCTCCGCGAATCCTATTCCAACTAGGATTGGGGGGGTGGGGGGAATCCTACTCCCAGAGGGAGTAGGACTCTCCTGGCGCGCCACCCTTGACCGGCTAGCCTCCCCCCTCTAGTCCTTTATATACGGAGGCAAGGGCACCCCAGAAACACACAAGTTGATCCTCGTGATCTATTCCTTAGCCGTGTGCGGCGCCCCCAGCCACCATAGTCCTCGATAATACTGTAGCGGAGTTTAGGCGAAGCCCTGCTGCTGTAGTACATCAAGATCGTCACCACGCCGTCGTACTGACGGAACTCTTCCCCGACACTTTGCTGGATCGGAGTCCGGGGATCGTCATCGAGCTGAACGTGTGCTCGAACTCGGAGGTGCCGTAGTTTCGGTGCTTGATCGGTCGGATCGTGAAGACGTACGACTACATCAACCAAATGCTTCCATTGTCAATCTACTAGGTATGTAGATCACACTCTCCCCTCGTTACTATAGATCACATGATCTTGCGTGTGCGTAGGAAATTTTTTGAAATTACTATGAAACCCAACAGAAAGGTGCTTGGTTAACCCGGAGTGGTCGCTGGCCTTACCCTCAACAAATCTTGCTCACAAAACGGCTGCAAGTTCTGATCATGTTCCTATCCTATTGATGCTACGTGAAATGCGTGTATGCAATATTGGGCCGAAGCCATTTAAGTATGAAACCATGTGGGAACGGGAGGATTCTTTATTCACGACAGTGACTGGGCGGTGGAACATGCAGGCTGCAGATTCTGTCGCTGCGTTGTGCGCAAAGCTAGATGGCTTGGCGGGAGACCTATCGACGTGGGACCGTACCCAGTTTGGGTCAGTGAAGACAGAGATTCGTCAACTGAAAAATGCACTAGGGCACCTGCGCTCTGTCCCAGGTAGATCCGGTCCAACACATGAGGAGGCAAAAGTAGCGGATAGGCTGGTCGAGCTCTTCCACCGAGAAGAGATGTTGTGGCGCCAGAGGGCGCGCTTGGATTGGCTCGTACATGGAGACAAAAATACATACTTTTTCCATTTAAGAGCTAGTAGACGGCGCCGCAAAAATCAAATTAAAATGCTTTAGTTGCCTGATGGGAATATGACCGAAAATGCATTAGAGATGGAGGCCTTGGCCAACGATTTTTATAAAGGCTTGTACACCTCGGAGGGAGCGCATAATATGGAAGAAGTGCTACAAACAGTGCCTATGAAAGTAACGCCCACTATGAACGATATTCTTAATGCACCATACGCTCAACAGGAGGTCAAGCAAGCACTGTTTCAAATATTCCCGATCAAGGCACCTGGCCCTGACAGGTTCCCAGCTCACTTCTTTCAGCGTCATTGGGAAGTATGCGGGGAGGATGTAACCAGAGTGGTTCTCAAGATTGTTGACGGAACGGAGTCAGCTGCATGCATTAATGATACTGTGTTGGTCCTGATCCCAAAGGTAAAAAGTCCCACACTCCTCTCACAGTTCCGTCCAATCAGCCTTTGCAATGTTCTGTACAAGATAGCTTCAAAGGTGATCGCTAATAGACTCAAGCAAATATTACCAGATATAGTTTCAGAAGAGCAATCTGCTTTTGTCTCGGGCAGAATGATAACTGACAATATTATAACTGCTTATGAGTGTTTGCATTTTATGAAAAGGAACAGGGCAAAAAAGAACCAATCATGTGCGTTGAAGCTCGACATGATGAAGGCTTATGATAGAGTTGAGTGGGCCTACCTCCGCGCCATCATGCTTAAATTGGGTTTCACTCTTAACTGGGTGGACATTGTTATGAGTTTGGTCACCTCTGTCAAATTTTCAGTCATTTTCAATGGGAGGAAGCTAGAGGAATTTCAGCATTCGAGAGGGATCCGCCAAGGGGACCCGATATCTCCATACATGTTCTTGTTAGCAGCAGAGGGCCTGTCGTGCCTTTTAAAATCAAAGAGTGAGTCATCCAACCTGAGTGGGATTCAGGTGGTGCCTTCGGCACCCCATGTAAACCATCTCCTATTTGCTGATAACAGCCTGCTGTTCTTCAAGGCTAACGGTGTGGGAGCTACCGAGGTGAACCAGGTATTGGATACCTATAGCCAAGCTTCAGGCCAGCGTATAAACTATGCAAAGTCATCTATTTTTTCAGCAAAGGTGTTCCTGCCAGTAGGAGAACTGAAATAAAAGGACTCCTCAATGTCCCAAATGAAACACTTAATGAAAAATACCTTGGGATGCCCTCTGGCATTGGGAGTTCAAAAAATGGAGCCTTGAAATACCTCAAGGACAGGTTATGGAGCAAGATCCAAGGTTGGATTGGAAGAACCTTGTCCACGACCGGAAAGGAAGTTCTGGTGAAGTCGGTTGCACAAGCTGTACCTGTCTATTCGATGTCTTGCTTTGAACTTCCAAGAGGGCTTTGTGAACACCTCAATATGCTCATAAGGAAATTCTGGTGGGGAAGTAAGAACGGACAGCGGAAACCTCATTGGGTCTCTTGGGAGGCAATGACGAAGCCAAAATCCATGGGTGGATTAGGGTTCAAAGATTTCGAACTTTTCAATATGGCAATGCTGGCTAGACAGGCATGGCGCCTGCTACAACAGCCAGATTCCCTATGCGCCCGGTTATTAAAGAGTGTTTATTTCCCTCACTCAAGCATTCTGGAGGCGCAGTTGGGTTCTCACCCGAGCCAGATATGGAGGGCCATTATCGAGGGGCGCGATACACTCAAACTAGGGCTGATCAAGCGAATTCGTAACGGAAATAGTATGAAGATATGGGAGGAGAACTGGTTGCCCAGGGAAGAAATGATGAGGCCTTACGGCTGCATCTCAGCAAACCCACCCGAGATGGTCTCAGAACTCATAGACGCTACCACGGCTACATGGGACAAGCATAGACTCAATGCTACCTTTTTCCCGTTCGATGCAAAGGTGATATCGGGCACCCGCTGTGTACCATAAACCTACCAGACTTTTGGAGCTGGGCTCATGGGAGAAGTGGATAGTTCTCAGTTAAATCAGCATATAACATGTTAGTCACAATCAAGCAAAGAAGGGAGGCTTGGCTGTATGAATCCGCAGGGTCTTCTGATAATCGCCTGGAAGAGGGATCGTGGAAGACATTGTGGAAAACCGAGGTGCCTTCTAAAGTGTGCATGTTCTTATGGAGGTTGTCGAAACAGTTGCTACCCACAGAGGATGTGAGGGTGCATCGCAATATGACAACATCGAGTAGCTGTGGTCTATGCGGACAACCAGATTCATGGTGTCACTCTCTTTTGGAATGCACGGTATCTAGGTGTACTTGGGCACTAGTGGACGAAGAGCTAGCTTGCACCATGGCGACAACAACAGGGATGAGAGCGAAGAGCTGGCTCTTCAATCTGCTTGACTCGCTAACCCATGATAAGTTCGTCCTCTTGGCAGTCACACTCTGGGCGATCTGGTTTTCCAGGAGAAAAGCAATACACGAGGCGATCTTCTAGACTCCTCACGCAATTCATGCATTTATCACTAGCTTCATAGCTGATTTGGAGTCAGTTCGGGTGGTGAAACCCCCAACCAGCACCAATGCAAGGACTATGCAACCACTTCCTAGACCTAGTGCCCCACCGGTTAGCTACGCGAAGATTCATGTTGATGCTGCTGTACGTTCTAATAGGGGGGAGCGGCTGCTGCTGTGTGCCGCGATGACCGAGGTGCATTCCTGGGCAGTCCAGCTTTGGTCATCGAAGGAGTGTGCGATCCAGCCACGCTTGAGTCCATTGCATGTCGCGAGGCCTTTGCCCTCGCGGAAGATCTTAATGTTCACCGCTTCATTGTCTCGTCCGATTGCAAGCAAGTCATTGATGACATCGCAAAAGGAGTTCAAGGTTCCTACGGAGCCATCATTAGTGAAATCAAAGCTAGGGCTGCACACTTTTCTTGTAATTTTATTCACAAAAGCCGTAGAGTCAATATAGAAGCTCATAAGTTAGCAAAGTTTTCTACTTCGTTATCTTTGGGTCGTCATGTGTGGCTTGGCCAGCCCCATGACCAACGTTGTATCCCACTCATTGTGGATTTTGAGTAATAAAGTGGCTTTCCCCTAAAAAAAATCTATATATCTACTATATACAATTAAAACTATAGTTCGGATTAGGTATACACACACCATATGAAATGCGTGGCTCAGATTTCTGGGAAGCATAATAGCAAAGACGATGTAAGCAAGAATTTCACAAAATCATTCCCTATATAATACAAAAAAGTTCACCATACTTTTGGCACAAATTTCCTACATGTTAATCGATGTCATGCAAGTGAACTCATCAGATTATCGTTCCAACGAAGAGTAGTTGAGTGGTAAATATCTCATTAGAGTATCGTCCCAACGAAGAGTAGGAGACGAGTGTTCATGCGAGTGTTGAGTTGTCATAGGTCCCATATAATTGGTTGTTTTGGCAGCTGCAAAGATTATGATTTGGATGGAAAACAAGTAGTTGAGGGGTAAAATAGTAAAGTAGCTATAAGTAAGGTTGCCACTAAAGAACTTAAAATAAACGACAGTTTTCCTGCAATGAAGAAGTTAGGTGCGGAGAAATTCAGTTCATGGTGAATATCAAATGTGCTAGTGCAATGATAATGTGTATTTACCTATTCATGTGATTCTATCTCTCCTTTCCACGCTTGATAAGCGACTCACCCTTGGATAGTCAAACTCCTCCTAATGGAATTGTTTGACTCTATTATCCTGCCTTTCATTATTATCTCCAATGGTCGGCTCCACTATTAAGGTTGTTAGACCAGATCAACGCTCTAAACATTGTGGCTTCATGTTATCCTTGTATTGTCTTCGCTCCTCGTTGATACCAACACATTTCACCTAGGTTTTAAATAGCATGCATATAACAGTATAGTAAAGTGGAATTGTGCGTTCAATTAATTTATGATTTTGAAACTAATATGACATTTAGAACTAATGAATTTTTAGTATTATGATTTCTAACATGCTAACTCAGTGTTAAGTTTGGTTTACTTGAGTAGGAATTTATCAAACTTGGGGTCGGTCCATGGTAACATTAAAAACTATTTTAGCATTGAAGAACTATGATAAAATTTGAGGATGACCTCTAGCAACATGAATAATTTGAAGGAAATATGCCCTAAAGGCAATAATAAAGTTGTTATTTATATTTCCTTATATCATGATAAATGTTTATCATTCATGCTAAAATTATATTAACCGGAAACTTAGTACATGTGTGAATACATAGACAAAACAGAGTGTCCCTAGTATGCCTCTACTTGACTAGCTCGTTAATCAAAGATGGTTAAGTTTCCCGACCATAGACATGTGTTGTCATTTTGATGAACGTGGTCACATCATTAGGAGAATGATATGATGGACAAGACCCATGCATCATATGTGAAACAAACTTATTTCACTAAAAATGTGTAACAATTTATTTCGAAAGAGTGAAATATGTCTGGAAATATTAATTGAAATGGATGCGGTACTGAAACTGTTCTGGAAACGGAAATGGATGCGGTCTGAAAATTTCAATTTCAATATCATATTTCAGTCTCCCACTATTATATATTGTTGCATTTCAATTTCATGTTTCAATCTCACATTTATTGAAATGGATGCGATTCCGATACTAGTATGGAAATTGAAATGGGCATGGTTTGAAAATTACATATTTCATATTTTGCTGTCACATTATATATACCAGCTGCGTTCCAATATCAAATTTCAATACAAAAGATGTCAGATGAGGTGACGTGCTAGAATCAATACAAAAGAGCATATGGCAATACTATAGCCAATATATAATTGCATAGTCACGAATCTCCAACAGATCAAGGGCTCCTACATGCACTGGTCCTTCCATGCACGGGAGAATCCTTTTTCTCCTTTCCTTAGGCCTTCAACCTTCTTGCATGTACTGTACCCCCTTTACCCCTCCACTAACTTGTGAACCTCTCTACTGAAGATTTGGGCCGCTGACATCAGGTGGGGCGTCTTGTGCAGAACAGCGACTCGGTGCAGCATCGTTGATTACTAGGATCATATAGGAAATATTCAACCCGTTCTTTGGACACAGACAAGTCTGGTGAACTCCAACATCGTGTCCGGAGTAAGTGCCAAAGTCCGAACGTCCTTGTAGTACCAGTACATAGTTGGAGTATTAGCTAGAGAAGAGAGAGAAAAAATAGACAATAATAGAAAACTCAAAGGTAGGCGACATATCACGTCCATATCCTCCGTGTTCAATAATAGAAAACTGATCCTGAGGCTGCCCGGGCGGAGCTGCCATTAAATTGAAAAACGGAAGCTGACAAATCTCTCTTGTGTGCATATATACGTAGGTACATGCTTCTCCCCACTCGATTGATCCCGATCAAGCCAAAGCAGCAACAACGTTGCTGCTGCGATCATGAGCCCTCACCCCCTTCTCTCAGCCTCCGTGTACATCATCATTTGCCTCTGCTACTAGCCGGGTCTGGCTGCCGCGCTCTCCTTCAGTTTCAACTTCTCCAGCGCCGGCTCCGGCGACCTTTGCGACACCGAGCTCAGGTGTGAACTGTTAGAAAAAAAAACCTTAGGGATGAACGTGACAGGATCTTAAGCCTAAAATTAGATCACCTAAAACAGATTAACAGAGAAGGAGTTCATGAGATCTTACGGGTATTGTGTAAGGTCTCGTGCCTGCTCGATGCAGGCATAGCGTATTCCATGATCTCCAGCAACGAGAAAACGGTGGATGAAGCTGAGCGGCAGAAAGGCCACGTAGATGATGGCAGCAAGCCGCCGGCACGACCCTGCGGTGGCCGGCGGTGGAGATGGCCTTCTGATCCCTTCTAGCGCCCTTTTTGGATCGACTGTTAGGAGTCTGGGGTTTTAGCCTGTACATGTGCGTGAGTGCCCTTGATGGGTACGCCTTCCTCCTTTTATATATGGCGCTAGGTGGACCAGGGACCAAAACCAAAAGTCGGTTATGGGTGCCTCCGATCAGAGCACAATCGTTAGGGGAGGAGACTTTGTCTCCCATATTTTTCTCTCGGTTAACAATAACCTAAGATCAAACCCAACATTCTCCCCCTTGATCGTAAGGTTAATAAACATCATAAGCCCACTCTCAATAAAAATAATATACCAAAGTAAGGTGTTGCAATGGCCAATGAAGTGTCACTGAACCTCAATCCTTATAGTATACCATTCTATCTCGAAATGGATAACATTTTTCTTTATGGGAGTTGGTTTATTTAATGGTCCTAATTTCCAGGATCAATAAGGCTTTATGAACCCATGCCGGCAACATATTCATAAAATGGGTGGTAAGCCTTTACTAAGCGGTACCGCAATACTTTATAAATCAAACACCATAGGTTTGATCCTGAACTCTATCTTTCACAACAGAGACATAATGACAATGGTTTTGGCAATACCAATTGACTTGTTGTTACTCGCATAGAGAACTACGTGTTCATAATCGCAGTAAGTGGTTTAATGGTGTTGTCTACCACTTTCAATTCCGGGAATAATATTTCTTGACATACAACCTGCCCAATAGCCTCTTAACATGCCACATAAGTAAATGCATTATTTCCAATGTCATTAGTGTCATTATAGAGCTCTTCCACGATATAGCTCCATATGTGAGAGTGAGGATGTAACATAGCGTGGAAATTTTAAGATCCACATATCTCGCATAAACAATGTCTGAATAACTCAGAATATCAAAGTTATTGGACTCCTTATAAGTGAGCATGTAAACTTTATTGTTTTGCATATCCGCAAGACATTTGGCGGCTTTTCCAGTGGTCCATTTCTGGACTTACTTGTATATTTGCCAAGTATCCCAATTAGAAACAAGGGCGTGTTCATATTTGAATATACATATTGCTTCTGATAGCTAAAGCATAAGGAACCGACATTATCTGATCAGTTGATAATGGTTCCTTGGACACTAAAATGTCCACCTTTATCGCCCTTGACTTTAGTAGCAGGTGTGATAGAGTACTACCACATAATATTTTCTTTTGTACTCTATCAACGTATGTCATCACAATAAAACTTATACTCCTTTTGGACCTATATCTTGGCGAAATCAATACAAGCAAAGTATGAGGCATCACCAAGATCCTTTATGTCATAAATAGAAGATAGTTTTTTTTGGCTCTCCCAAAAAAAATCCATCTTCACAAGGTAGTAATCTTACTCCCCTTCGTCTTATCGTATGAGTGTCCCAACACTTGCCTTATTTAATAATTGTATTTCTTTCGATAGCACGCCTTATGTCAACTTCACCAATGACGAAACCTTACTGTTGAGTTATATGTACATTCTCAACTAAGTCAACACAAAGAGCATGTGTTAGTAATAACGCAAGCGTCACAACAACTCACTTGGGGAACTCTATTGAGTTTCATACATCATTAGAGCTCATAATTTTCATCCAATGTGGCAACAAACCAATAAGATGACCATTCACACACATTATCAACCACGAGGACATTGTTGAGGCTCAACACAAAGTGTTGCATTAAGAATTTCTTCTCAATTTACATGATGCATATGAACAAAAAACTAATGGAGTTATCCTTAAGATTCATGTTCATAAGCTTCAGGTCCCCGATGATCACTTTATTTAGAAGATAAAAAATATATCCAAAATCTTTATAACAATCATCTCAGTTCTAATTCTCAACACCGTTGGGCAGAAGATGGAAAAGAACTTAATGGACTGTGAAACGTGATTATAAACGACGTTGGTCAAAAATATAACCACGAGCCACATGATACCAACAAACTTGCCACTTGAGTTAAGTGTGTCACACAATTATAAACGACGTTGGTCAGATATATAATCAGTATGTTACATCATAATGGTCATTACTCTAGCAAGCTTGTCACTTTAGCATTCATGCGTGTTTCTTAATGCTCATAAGGGGTAAGTACATAAACATAATAAAAGGAGTCAGCACATTAGTGTGATTTTCATTCATTCTTCTAAATAAGACTTGTTGCATCTTACTTAGAGAATTTACACAACTTTTGTTGTCCCTGTCATGGTTTTAGTAAGAGAGGTGAGTGTGATATCTCATCTAAAATGAGACATCCATTTCAAGATAGAATGGTATACTATAAGGATTGAGGTTCAGTGACACTTCATTGGCCATTGCAACACCTTACTTTGGTATATTATTTTTATTGAGAGTGGGCTTATGATGTTTATTAACCTTACGATCAAGGGGGAGAATGTTGGGTTTGATCTTAAGTTATTGTTAACCGAGAGAAAATATGGGAGACAAAGTCTCCTCCCCTAACGAGGAGCATAAACCAACAATAATTGCTACAATGAAGAATTAAGCCATCTCCAAATGCTAGTGGAATATATCCAATAGTTTTTTTTTTCTAACAATGGTATCAGAGCACAATCGTTAGGGGAGGAGACTTTGTCTCCCATATTTTTCTCTCGGTTAACAATAACCTAAGATCAAACCCAACATGAACATGACACACGCATGGGCTCCGGCTTCGTCGAGCTAACGAAGAACGAGAAAGACGGTAACGTCTTAAGCGTAGGCCGGGCATCGTACACAAGATCATGTCCGCGCATAGAGCGGGCCACTTTGCTAGTTGTGTAGAATAGTGTGGTTCAGCGCGGCATCGTTGATTACTAGGAGTCCTATAGTTTATTGGATTCTAAAAATACAACCGGCTATTCGGATACGGACAAGCTTGGTTGGTGAATTCCAACATCGTGTCGAGCGTAAGTCCCAAGTCCGAACGTCCTAGTAGTACCAGTCCGTAACTGGTAGGAGTATTAGCTAGAAGTAGAAAATATATACTAGAATAGAAAACTCAAAGCTAGGAGACATATCACGTCGTTATCCTCCGTGTTGGCAACTCGTCCTGAAGCTGACCGGGCGGAGCTACCACTAAATTAAAATCCCGAAGCCTGCAAATCTCTCTATGTATATATACGTAGGTAGCAAATCTGTCTATGAGGATATCGCACTCGCACCCCGTACTCGATCGATCCCCGATCGAGCAGAGCAGCAACAATGGCTGCTGCAATCATGCGCCCTCACCACCTTCTCTCCGTCTCGGTGTACATTATCATTTGCCTCTGCTACTCGCTGGGTCTTGCTACCGCGCTCTCCTTCAGCTTCAACTTCTCCAACCCCAGCTCTGGAGACCTTTGCGACACCGAGCTCAAGTGCGAACGTGATACGCGCATGGGCTCTGGGGCCATCGAGCTAACCAAGAACGAGACTCAAGTCAACGTCTTCAGTGTCGGCCGGGCATCCTACACGCGCCCCTTGCCGCTTTGGGACGACGCCACCGGCGAGGTGGCCAGTTTCTCCTCCAACTTCACGTTCCAGATCAGGCCCCAAAACAGATCAGACGACCATTTTGGTCTATGTAAACCGAACTTCACTACCGACTCTAGTGCTGACGGTATGTCTTTCTTCCTGGCGCACTACCCGTCGAGGCTCCCTCCCAATAGCTGGGGCCCAAATTTCGCTCTCGTCAATGACAGCAACCACTTCAACGCCACCGGCGATGACCAGATTGTCGCAGTAGAGTTCGACACCTACCACAACAGTTGGGATCCCAGCGACAACCACATCGGCATAGACGTCAATTCCATCAACTCCACGACCTACACAAACGTAACCAAGCGTATGGTCTCCTACAACGCCATCATGACCGCCCAGATCAGCTACGACAACCGTACAGATGTTTTAGCCGCCAGTCTCCAGATCCAGGGCGACGAGACGCTCTACAACGTGTTTACGTCCGTGAACATGAAAAGGGAACTGCCCCAGCAAGTTGCAATAGGTTTCTCCGCCGCAACTGGTACCTGCGCCGAGCTGCATCAGGTGTCATCTTGGTCATTTAGCTCCACTCTAGATGACGCCATGGTGCCTACCAGTATCATTCCACGGCGACGTCGACCACTGGTGCCTGTGCTAGTGCCTTCTGTAGTAGCAGCTTTTCTCGTATTGCTCTGCAGTGTCGCCGCTGCCGTCGTCATAGTCGGTCAGCGACGCAAACGTAAGCAAGCTGAGTTCGAGAAAGGGGTAGGCCCTAGAAGGTACCGCTACCATGAGCTCGCGGCAGCCACAAATGACTTCGCGGAGCAGGGGAAGATTGGGCAAGGGGGCTTCGGTAGCGTCTACCAGGGTGGCGGCCTTAGCGACCACGACAGCCCGGTGGCCATCAAGATGCTATCCACGGAATCGTCAGCGCAGGGGAGGAAAGAGTTCGAGGCCGAGGTGAAGATTATAAGCCGGCTGAGGCACCGGAACCTTGTGCACTTGCTAGGCTGGTCCGACAGCCGCAAGGGGCTCCTGCTAGTCTATGAGCTCGTGCCGGAAGGCAGCCTCCACGGACACATTTACAGCGAGAACCGTCTGCTCACTTGGCCAGAAAGGTAAGTGACTACGCCTTATAAATTAATTGAAAATTTAAGTTCGTTCTAGATTGAACTTCTTTGAATCTGATCAAAGTCTATAGAAAAACATTCCAACATCTACAACGTCATATTAGTTTTTTATTGGATTCTTTATAAAATGCATTTCTATACTATATATGTTTGATGTTTTAACCCCATCGCACTTTTCTATAAACTTGGTTTGACTTAGAAAAAAAATCTGGAACTTCAATTAACTTGGAATCACCAAATGATTATTACCTCCTTTCTGATCATTTCCATTATTATAAATTAATTTAAGCACTATTGGATTGAGCAAGTCAATCTGTGAATATGCAAGGTAGTAATTTATTAACCCGGCCTTGTTGAACGAACACACATATAGATACAAGATCATCCTTGGCCTGGGATGTGCACTACGCTATCTCCACATAGAGTGCGATCAATGTGTGCTGCATGGTGACATAAAACCCGAAAACATACTACTCGACTCATCATGGAGCACCAAGCTAGCAGATTTCTGGCTGGCGAGGCTCGTGGACCACGGAGCCGGGCCACAGACGACGAAGATCCTCAAGGGCACCCCATGGTACATGGACCTGGAGTTTATTCTCTCACACCATCCCACCCCCGAAGCGGATGTCTACAGCTTCGGTGTCGTTCTATTGGAGGTCGTGTCCGGCCAGCACCCAGGAATGGGGATGAAATTCCGGGTCAACGCGGACATCCCGCTTACCCGCAAAAAAAAAACGAGGACATCCCGCTGCTGATGTGGATCTGGAACCTGTACAAGAAGGGCACCATCCTTGAAGCGGTGGATAAAAGGCTACATGGGGACAACCAGCAGCTCGACCACAATTGTGAGTGGCAGATGCATCACGTGCTGGTCGTCGGGCTCTGGCGCACGCACCCACTCCCAGGCACGCGACCGTCCATTGTGCAGCTCATGAATGTCTTGGAGTCAAAGCACGTCACGTTGCCGGCCCTGTCGTGGCCAGCCCTGGCCAACGTTACCACTGGATCACATGGGCATAACACCGCATCAACCTCATCGGCCAATGCTTGAAGCGACATGTCTTGGGCTAGCAGTGGCAGATGACCAAATCTACTTTGCCGGAGACTAGTTGTTACAACTTAATTGCACAAATGTACGTCTGAATTGTTTCACAAGAACCTGGATATATTATCATATACTTCTGATTCACTAGTAACTGTGCATGTGCAATGCACATTTTACTAGAATTTAGTATTTGCATTGTGGTTTATTAAGCATTTGTATATTTTTGCATGGTATGCACCTAACTAATGATCATAGAATCATAACTTGAGCAATCATTACGAACAAATGTATTATGTTTTGATATACTTGGATGGTACAAAAGTTAATCATTTGTTAGTAGTACTACCACAAGATAAAATAATGACCTAAATTCCCTGAAAAAATGGCCTAATAAATTCGAGTCGGAGCTGAAGATCATCAGCCGGGTGAGACAACGAAACCTTGCGCACTTGTTAGGCTGGTTCGGTCATATACAACACTAGTCGTCTGCTCACTAGGTCACAGCGTACTTATAAAATCATTGTTAGATTTCTCTCTTTTTGGATCATTTCCACTGTTGTAATTTCCACTGTTATAAAATCATTGTTGGCATGGTATCATCATTTCACCCATATAGCATGTGCATAAAAGTTGAGAGGGTTACGACAAAAACTAGATGCACTTCGTGTACAAAACACACAATATCTTTCGAAGTATAAGGGTTTTATACGGAAACTCATCTATTATAAAAGGGATTTCATTTTCTTGAACTTATTTGGACTCGAGACTTTTTGTGTGTTCAAAATGCACCATTCAAAGCCACATCATCAATTTTCAACCATTTCTGATTTCATTTATTATTTTTCATGCATTTACTGATTTTTTGAGCTGAATGACCTTGAAATTGAAAAGCACTACAACTGAACTCTAAAAAGGTTGAAAGTTGGCATGATATCATCATTTCACCCACATAGCATGTGCTAAAAAATTGAGAGGCTTACGGCAAAAACTGGATGCACTTCGTGTATAAAATGAACAACTCTCTTTCGAAGTATCATGGTTTCGGACGAAAACTCATCTGTTACAAAGGGATATCATTTTTTTGAACTTATTTCAACTCCAAACTTTTTGTGTGTTTAAAATGCACCATTCAAAACCACATGGATAGATAAGTGACCAAAATAATAAAAGTTTATCATCACATTATGTGTGTCAAAAACCATTACAGATTCACATGGATAGATAAGTGACCAAATTAATAAAAGTTCATCATCACATTAAAAACAAAGTACATACATAGTTCTCATTGAACAACATATAGCTCTTCAGAGCATCTAGTTAAACCATACATTGAAACTATGTGAAACCTTTCAATGCAACAACAAATGCGATCATAATCACAACCAAGGTAAAAATTGATCCAACGGCATAATGATATCAAGTCTCGGTATGAATGACATATTTTCTAATATTTCTCATCTTGAACCGCATTGCATCCATCTTGATCTTCTGATCATCGACGACATCCGCAACATGCAACTCCAATATCATATTTTCCTCCTCAATTTTTTTTATTTTTTCCTTCAAGTAATTGTTTTTTTCTTTAACTAAATTCAACCTCTCGACAATAGGGTCGGTTGGAATTTAAGGTTCAACTACCTCCTACATAAATAAAGTCTATGTCACATTGGTCGGCATAATTGTCAAAAACAATAAATGAAGCAAATAGTTATACAAAGATAATATATACCACATCCGAATCATAGCCAGGACAAGGGCCGACGGGGGCGGATACCAAAACCATCGCGCTATATAATAACAAGCAATAATAAAAGTTAGAAAATTAGACAAGTATCTATCTAAAGTAAGAATTATTTTCTTTTAGAAAGAAGATAAGAACAAGAGGCTCACCGCGGTGGTGCCGGCGACGAGATCGGCGCGGGCGATCGATGACGGTGAAGACGGGGACGGGACGTGACATACCGCTAAACATATGCAAATCTCGGGGAAAATGGAGTTTGGAGGTCGAGCTTTGAGAGGAGAAAGCTTAACTAGCGTGGCTCGGGCATTTCATCGAACACCTCATGTGCATAGGAGGTGAGCTAGAGCACCCAAATGCCCTCTCCTCGCCGGCCAGAAAAAACAGAGCACTATGGAGTGCTCTGCTGCGACGACGGGGTATATATAGGCAATTCATTTGTACCGGTTCGTGGCTTGAACCGGGACTAAAGCTCCCCCTTCTGTCCCGATTCTTGCCACGAACCGGGACCAATGTATGTGGGCCAGGAGCGAGGCACATTGGTCCCGGTTCATGCCTAGAACCGGGACAAATGGGTCCATACGAACCGGGACCAATGCCCACGAGGCCCCGGCCGCCCCCCTGGGCTAAAGAACCGGGACGAATGCCCCCATGGGTCCCGGTTCGTGACTGAACCGGGACTAATGGGCTTGCCCTGCCCGAACCAAAGCCCTGTTTTCTACTAGTGTCAGTCAGCTCGACGACATTGACATCTGTAAGGGGCAGATGCACCGTGCACTAGTTGTGGGGCTCTGGTGCACACACCCGCACCCGGGCGCACGACCGTCAGTCGTATAGCTCATGAACGTCTTGTTGTCGGAGGACGTCATGCTGCCGGCCCTGTCACGGCCAGCCCGAGACGACATTAACACTGGATCACAGGGCTACAACAACGCATCGACGTCGCCGGCCATTGCTTGTAGCGACGTATCTTGGGCCAGCAGTGGCAGATGACCAAACCTATTTTACTGAAGAACCTATTATATACAACTTACACTAATAAGTGAAGCTTCACTACCTCCCAGAACTGCCATCGATTTTCCTATGTGTATGGTCGTTTAGGGCTAGTTGATGTTTTTTGCAGTTCTACTATTCCGGTTTTCTGGTCACTAGGCATCACATACATACATAATTAACATTGCTCAATATTTCTTTCCGTAGATGATATAGGCTTTGCAGATGTGGAGGCAATTTCTTGTCTTGCGAGGGTTTCCCATCATTTTACAACTTGCATGTGGTGGAGCTGTGTACCTTGTTCCATCATGTATCTTAATCTTTGCCCCGAACAAGGTGTATGACACCACGTCTTAGGGAAAGCTGAGAGTAGATTTTGTGTTGGGTTAAGTCGCTCCACATGAAATTGTATTGGCTGCCCAAATGCAACTATAAGTCCAACATGCATGAGTCATTGATCTCAGCTTCATCCTATAGCTGAGAAGCCTTCTTGAGAAAGGAGAGAAGAGAAAAACTTGTAAACCTTCTTGCATGTACTGTACCCCCTTTACCCCTCCACTAACTTGTAAACCTCTCTACTGAAGATTTGGGCCGCTGACATCAGGTGGGACGTCTTGTGCAGAACAGTGACTCGGTGCAACATCGTTGATTACTAGGATCAAGTAGGAAATATTCAACCCGTTCTTTGGACACAGGCAATTCTGGTGCACTCCAATCCAGCATCGTGTCGGGAGTAAGTGCCAAGTCCGAACGTCCTTGTAGTACCAGTACATAGTTGGAGTATTAGCTAGAGAAGAGAGAAAAAAATAGACAATAATAGAAAACTCAAAGGTAGGAGACATATCACGTCGATATCCTCCGTGTTCAATAATAGAAAACTGATCCTGAGGCTGCCCGGGCGGAGCTGCCATTAAATTGAAAAACGGAAGCCGGCAAATCTCTCTTATGTGCATATATACGTAGGTAGAATATCTGTCAATGGATCCTGCCCCGTACATGCTTCTCCCCGCTCGATCGATCCCGATCAAGCCAAAGCAGCAACAACGTTGCTACTGCGATCATGAGCCCTCACCCCCTTCTCTCAGCCTCCGTGTACATCATCATTTGCCTCTGCTACTCGCCGGGTCTGGCTACCGCGCTCTCCTTCAGCTTCAACTTCTCCAGCGCCGGCTCTGGCGACCTTTGCGACACCGAGCTCAGGTGTGAACGTGACACGCGCATGGGCTCTGGCTTCATCGAGCTAACGAAGAACGAGAAAGACGGTAACATCTTAAGCGTAGGCCGGGCATCGTACACGCGCCCGGTGACCCTCTGGGACGACGCCACTGGCGAGGTGGCCAGCTTCTCCTCCAGCTTCACGTTCCAGATCAGACCAAAAAACAACTCGGATGACCATTTTGGTCTATGTAACTTCACTACCGCTACCGACGATAATGCTGACGGTATGTCTTTCTTCCTGGCGCCCTACCCGTCAAGGCTCCCACCCAACAGTTGGGGCCCGAACCTTGCTCTCTTCAATACCAGCAACAACTTCAATGCCACCGGTGATGATCGGATAGTCGCGGTGGAGTTCGACACCTACCTCAACAACCCCTGGGACCATAGCGACAACCATGTCGGCATAGACGTCAACTCCATCGACTCCACGGTCTACGTAAACGTTACCAAGCGCATGGTCTCCGACGACGCCATCATGACCGCCGAGATCAGCTACGACAACCGTACGGGTGTTCTGGCCGCCCTTCTCCAGATCCACGGTGACGGGCCATCGTACAACGTGTTTACATTTGTGGACATCAAGAGGGAACTTCCCCGACAAGTTGCAGTCGGCTTCAGCGGAGCAACGGGTTTCTGCGCCGAGCTGCATCAGGTGTTGTATTGGTCATTTACCTCCACTCTAGATGATGCCACCGTGACAACGAGTGACATTACACGGCGACATCGGCCACTGGTGCATGTGCTAGTGCCTTGTGCGGTAGCTTTACTCGTGTTGCTCGGCGGCGGCGCTTACATAATCCGTCTACGATGCAAACGTGAGCAAGCTGAGTTCGAGAAAGGGGTTGGCCCTAGACGGTACAGCTACATGAGCTGGCGGCCGCCACTACGGGCTTCGCAGATGAGAAGAAGCTTGGGCAAGGGGGCTTCGGTAATGTCTACCAGGGAAGCGGCCTTAGCGACCAAGACAACCCCGTTGCCATCAAAATGTTGTCTCCGGAATCGTTTGCACGGGGGAGGAGAGAGTTCGAGGCAGAGGTGAAGATCATCAGCTGGGTGAGGCACCGGAACCTTGTGCATTTGCTAGGTTGGTCCGACAGCCGGAGAGGGCTCCTGCTCGTCTACGAACTTTTGTCGGAAGGCAGCCTCGACCGGCACATATACAACACTAGTCGTCTGCTCACTTGGACTGAGAGGTATGTGCAAAATCATCATGGAATTTCTCTCTTTTTTGGATGATACCCATTGTTGTAATTTAATCAGGAGGCAGTTAATCTGTCTACTGATTCGATTAACACACATACGGTATGTACAGATACAAAATAATCCTTGGACTGGGATCTGCACTACGCTATCTGCACACAGAGTGCGATCAATGTGTCCTGCATGGTGACATCAAACCCAGCAACATACTCCTCGACTCATCACGCGGTACCAAGCTGGCGGATTTCGGGCTGGCAAGGCTCGTGGATCATGGAGCCAGGCCGCAGACGACGAATATCGTCAAGGGCACCGAATGGTATATAGACCCAGAGCTTATTCGCTCACGCCGACCGAGTCCAGAAGCGGACGTCTACAGCTTTGGCGTTGTTCTGTTGGAGGTCGTGTCTGGTCAGCGCCCAGGGATGGGGATGGAACACCAGGTTGAGGAAGTCATCCCGCTGTTCATGTGGATCTGGGACCTGTATGAGAAAGGCACCATCCTTGAAGCGGTGGATAAGAGGTTACAGGATGGTAACCATCAGCTCGACCGCGAATGTAAGCGGCAGATGCATCGTGCGCTGGTTGTCGGGCTTTGGTGTACGCACCCACGGCTGGGCACACGACCGTCCATCGTGCAGCTCATGAACGTCTTACAGTCCGAGGACGTCATGCTGCCGGCCCTGTCATGGTCGTTGTCTGATGCTTCCCTTGGATCACATGGATACAATGCATCGTCATCGGCCAATTGATGTTTGCAGCAGTGTGTCTTTACGCCATCAGTGGCAGATGACCAAATTTACTTTACTAGAGAGACTCTGATATAAATGAAGGATCACTAATAAAGGAATTGTTAAACGTGTTATACCTTGTACAACAGCAATTTGTCTTTACTGTTCGTACCTCCCCTATCCTCTAGGGCTATATCCGGCACGCACGCACAAGTCATGCGAGCCATATTTTTTGGAAGTAGTTGGGCACTCCTCCCCTATATGTATTCGAATCTTGTGCAGTGCTATCAATCAATACAGAGAGTGGCAATATTCACTTTAGATTGGTATTAGTGGCCATGGTCTTCGAGGACATCCTTGGTTCCCCATCCTCCTCTTCGGTTACCCATCCGTAGTGGCGGAGCTATGCAGAGGCAAAACTGTGCTATAACCCGTCCAACCCATAGTTAAATCAATAGGTGTCTGAGTAAAGTTGGCTCAAGAAAACAAAATTTGTTGGCTTCCCTTTACCTTAGCAAAATCTGACCATCCGTCCATATTGTCTGTAGCTCCGCCACTACCCATCCGTCCTCCTCACTTGCTACCTTCTCTTGGACTTCTCCCTCTGTCCATGTCCCCACCACACCGGTGGCCATCTCCACCACTACTGCTCCGCTCCAGTCCTCCACTACTCCATCCGTCGGACACTCCTCCTCTCTCCTCAACATTTACAATGACCACATCTCAAACGATATCAAGTTCAAACTCGACCCACATGAAAACAGTTACGCTAAATGGCGCATCTTCTTTCATTTTGTGCTACTCAAGTAAAATTATCGATAAGTGTACGGGATTAATTATACTAGATCTTTTCGATAAGTAAAAGTACCGATCACACGAGGAGCGGAAGGAAATGGTAGATGCAAAAATAGCAAGGATTCACGGCAAATGCTAAAATGTGTAACGAGTTTGTGATTTGTGATGGTGATGGTACCAACGAAATGTAAAAGAGTGCAGCAAGTGGCCCCATCCTTAGTAATGCTGAGAAGAAGCCGGTTGTGTTACTTATTATGATCAAACGTTCTTCAGGACGGTGGGGTAATTGCATAGTTGTCAATTGCATACATGACGAGCAACAAAGAACAGGGGAAACCAAAGAACCGCGATATCGTCAATAGTTGTTCATTATGAATGGCAGCGTCTGGTAAATTCTAATCAATCTTTCGGTTAGAGGGTAGCCTGCACTTCAGAGGAGGGAGGGTGTGGCTTTGGCCCTCCATCATCTTCAAGGAGTGTGCATCGTAGGATTTGCCGCTGTGATGTGGGCTGGCAAATGGTTCTGGTGCTTGGTTGTAGTAAGACTATGGTGATTTCTAATAATGGAAATTGGAGAGGAAACTCTCTTTATAAAAAAAAGAATAGAAGGATTGGCGAGGACGATGAATGAGGCATGAGGAAGCGCACCCGGTTCTGCACAATCTGTAGGCAGCCATGGTACAAGAGCATTATTGAATTCATGCTCCGGTTAACTCATCCAAAAGTCCGAACTAATGGACGAAGGTGGGCAATATATTTCAACACTCCCCCTCATGTCTAGTCTATTTTAGTCCTTAGACGTGGGTTCGATGTAGGCCGCAGAATCGTTTTTATTTTAATATTGCATCTGGCAGGGCCTTGAACTCAAGACCTCTTGGCTCGGATATCATATTGAATTCATACTTCAGCCAACTCATCGAAAAGTCCGAACTGGTGGACGGAGATAGGCAATATATATATTTCAACAAGCATGACCTGCCCTGACAATGGACATGCCAAAGAAGCCGAGAAAGAACCCACGTGCACCAGTTCTGGCTTTGGTGGGCATCGGAGGAACACCTGTGGCAATCCTAACGTTGTACTAGTTCACAAAGTGCAGGCGGCTGAGTTGATTGTTTGTGTAGTGTCGAGCAATGATTTGTACTAGAAAGATGATGTATGTGATGAAACAAATTTTCCTGTATGGTATGAGGACTTGGACTATGTGTGAGCACACAGACTGTCATATTGTGCTGCCTGAATAAAGTTATATCTTCAGAAGAATAATACGTGCAGTCGCGATGCACTACCAGAAATTATCTAGTTGCCGACGGCCTCATCTATGCCGACGGCGCCCGTCGGCATAAATGGACATATGCCGACGGCCAAGGGCAGGCCGTAGGCGTAGAATAGCCGTCGGCATATGTGTATCTATGCCGACGGGGGCCGTCGGCATATTACGGCCGTCGGGACAGCTCGCGGTACGCCTACGGGGACCGTCGGCATAGAAAGGGCCCACCTACCCGATTAGCGGCGACCGTTTGACAGCGTCAAAACTACGCCGACGGGGCATAACGGCGGCCGTCGGCATAGAACTGCTAACATCACCGATCCGCGCCGTCGACACGTCATCGATCCGAGGGAGTGAGGGCCTGTGGTGTGGCAGAGATATGCCGACGGCATAGCCGTCGGCATAGTCCTAGCCCATGCTATCTGCCACGTCATCAATCCGCGTGCAATGCTATGTCATCGATCCATGGGATCGTAGCTCCGTGTGCGCAGCTATGCCGACGGCCTTGCCGTCGGCATACCTTCATTTTTTTATTTTTAGTTTATATATTTATTATTTTATATTTTTTCACAACATAAATGTGCCTTATCTAAACAAAAAACATGCCCCGATGGTATATTGATTGCCCCCCTCACGGACGTCACTTCTGCCGTGTCACGGAGGGGGGAAACGGTCGACATGGAGGGAATCTGGTTAGAGGGGGGATTCGGGGTGGCCTTCGGGGTGTAGCTATGCTACCGAAACATCGCATGGGTCCCGATGCATGTGTGAAAGTGTTCTGGCATGCGTAGACGTCCGTCTTGGGGCTCCATGGTGTGGCCCCCTCCACGGAAGGCAGAGCCGCCGTCACTTGGAGGGGGGAAGGTGCGGGTGCGGTGGAACCGGAGGGAATCTAGTGTTGGGTTGGGTCCAAACCGTGTTCGGGGATGTTGCTATGGGCTGACCTATCGCAACCAGGTGGAAGAGTCCACCGGTCAAAGCCCGCCCGGCGAAAGTCAAAGGGCTAGATCTACTCGTCGACTAGGATTCGGGATGGCCTTCGGGGTGTAGCTATGCCACCGAAACATCGCATGG
>NC_041384.1:8544210-8545775 GCF_002162155.2 Triticum dicoccoides | reverse complement strand
GAATCTAGTGTTGGGTTGGGTCCAGACCGTGTTCGGGGATGTTGCTATGGGCTGACCTATCGCAACCAGGTGGAAGAGTTCACCGGTCAAAGCCCGTCCGACGAAAGTCAAAGGGCTAGATCTACTGGTCAATTGGGATTCGGGGTGGCCTTCGGGGTATAGCTATGCCACCGAAACATCGCACGGGTCCCGATGCATGTGTGAAAGTGTTCTGGCATGTGTAGACGCCCGTCTTGGGGCTCCGTGGTGTGGCCCCCTCCACGGAAGGCTGAGCAGCCGTCACTTAGAGGGGGGGATGGTGTGGGTGCGGTGGAACCGGAGGGAATCTAGTGTTGGGTTGGGTCTCCGGGGCGTGGCCCCCCCTCACGAACGGCGATGACACGGTAGTAGACGTTCTGCGGTAACGATGCGGCGTCAACATTACTAAATACTCGAAGCGCGATAAAATCATAAGTTTTTTTGCATGACGCGGGCACATGTGCTATAGGAACGATGTTATTTTTTCATAATTTTTGGTGATGGAGAAGTCTCCGAAAAATTCCCTCTACGCGGATTGCCCTTCGCGCGTCTATGGTTGTGGCCGGCGTCCTCCGGGGGCTAGCATGCCGCCAAATCTTGCGTAGGCGGCCTCTGACAAGTCTGGAAGTGTTGTGGCGGTTGCAAACGCCCGGCACACGTGTCCGGGATGTGCCCCCCTCACGGACGGCGCCGCCGCCGGCACCTGGAGGGTGGAAACGGACGCGTGGGGTCTACACGGAGGGGATCTTGCTGTGGGTCTGGCCCGGATGTTGCTCCAAAGTGTTCCTATGGGCTGACCTAACACAACCGGGTGGGGATGTCCACTGGTCAAAGCCCGTCCGTGCAAAGTCAAAGGGCTAGATCCCGTGGTCAAACGCTGCAGGGTTAGGCGGGACGGGGGCACTGGGGGGGGGGGGTAGCAATGCCACCGGAGCGTCGCACCGGGCCCTCATACATGCGGGGTGGTGTTGTGGCATGTCCGAAGAGGCGGGACGCGTCTCCGGGGCGTGGCCCCCCCTCACGGACGGTGATGACACGGTAGTAGACGTTCTGCGGTAACGATGCGGCGTCAATATTACTAAATACTCGGAGCGCGATAAAATCATAAGTTTTTTAGCACGACGCGGGCACATGTGCTATAGGAACAATGTTATTTTTTCATAATTTTTGGTGATGGAGAAGTCTCCGAAAAATTCCCTCTACGCGGATTGCCCTTCGCGCGTCTACGGCTGTGGCCGGCGGCCTCCGGGGGCTAGCATGCCGCCAAATCTTGCGTAGGCGGCCTCTCACAAGTCTGGAAGTGTTGTGGCAGTTGCAAACGCCCGGCACGCATGTCCGGGGTGTGCCCCCCCTTACGGACGGTGCCGCCGCCGGCACCTGGAGGGGGGGGGGAACAGACGCGTGGGGTCTACACGGAGGGGATCTTGCTGTGGGTCTGGCCCGGATGTTGCTCCAAAGTGTTCCTATGGGCTGATCCAACACAACCGGGTGGGGAGGTCCACTGGTCAAAGCCCGTCCGTGCAAAGTCAAAGGGCTAGATCCCGTGG
>NC_041384.1:8543039-8544005 GCF_002162155.2 Triticum dicoccoides | reverse complement strand
GAGTGTCGCATCGGGCCCTCATACATGCGGGGTGGTGTGGTGGCATGTCCTAAGAGGCGGGACACGTCTCCGGGGCGTGGCCCCCCTCACGGACGGCGATGACACGGTAGTAGACGTTCTGCGGTAACGATGCAGTGTCAATATTACTAAATACTCGGAACGCGATAAAATCATAAGTTTTTTTGCACGACGCGGGCACATGTGCTATAGGAACGATGTTATTTTTTCATAATGTTTGGTGATGGAGAAGTCTCCGAAAAATTCCCTCTACGCGGATTGCCCTTCGCGCGTCTACGACTGTGGCCGGCGGCCTCCGGGGGCTAGCATGCCGCCAAATCTTGCGTAGGCGGCCTCTCACAAGTCTGGAAGTCTTGTGGCGGTTGCAAACGCCCGGCACGCGTCTCCGGGTTGTGCCCCCCCCTCACGGACGGTGCTGTTGCCGTCACCTGGAGGGGGGAAACGGACGCGTCGGGTCTACACGGAGGGGATCTTGCTGTGGGTCTGGCCCGGATGTTGCTCCAAAGTGTTCCTATGGTCTGACCTAACACAACCGGGTGGGGAGGTCCGCTGGTCAAAGCCCGTCCGTGCAAAGTCAACGTGCTAGATCCCGTGGTCAAACGCTACAGGGTTAGGCGGGACGGGGGACCTGAGGGGTAGCAATGCCACCGGAGCATCGTACCGGGCCCTCATACATGTGGGGTGGTGTTGTGGCATGTCCGAAGAGGCGACACGCATCTCCGGGGTGTGCCCCCCATCACGGATGGTGCCGCTTCCGGCACCTGGAGGGGGGGAAACGGACGCATCGGGTCTACACGGAGTGGATGTAGCTGTGGGTTTGGCCCGGATGTTGCTCCCGGGTGTCCCTATGGGTAGACCTGACACAACCGGGTGGAGAGGTCCACTGGTCAGAGCCCGTCCGTGGGAAGTCAAAGGGCTAGATCTCGTGATCAACCGCTCCTGGGTTAG
>NC_041384.1:8535959-8541286 GCF_002162155.2 Triticum dicoccoides | reverse complement strand
GCCCTCCCGTCCCCGACCGCCCCTGCCTCGGCCCTCCACCGCCGCCCCTGCTCGCCCGCTGCCCCGGCCGCCCCTGCCTCGGCCCTCCACCGCCGACCCCTGCTCGCCCGCTGCCCCGGCCGCCCTGCCTCGCCGTCCCGGCTGGCCCGGTGAGCTTTTTTTTTCATTTTTTTGCATTTTTTACTGCTTGTTATGTGATAGATGCATGTTGTATGGATGAATGGATGGATTGATGTATATTGGTTAGTTATTTTATCATGATGATCTTGATAAAAAAATGTTGTCAAATGTTGTCAAATATATGTGATAGATGCATGTTGTCAAATGTTGTCAAATTTGAAGAACAAAATTGGTATATTTGAGATGTTGTCAAATAGCTATAGTTTCATTTTGTGATGTTGACAAAATTGGTATCTGATGAGTAGTTATTTTATCATGATGATCTTGCTAAAATAAATTGAAGAACAAAATTTGACACTTGATGAAAATTAGGATTTGAAGTATCATGATGATCTAAAACCTTGACTAGATGTCATTAGCAATATGATTTTTTTTCATAGTTTGAAGTGTCAATGCTTTATGTGATGTGGTGCCGTCAAATTTTTTGACTCGGTAAAATTTACAGGCTTTGTGGTATTTCATATCCCTGGAGCCTTCGTCGTCTGGGTTTGGTCCGTGATCCTGCCGCTGCTCGACTACTTCCTCTACAGCGGAGGGTGAGCTACGAATCCACCTTCACCTCCTAGCCTCTTTTAACTAGATTAAATTTTCACATCAAGTCGCGTAACCTAGGTCTCCCGTCCGAAAGGGTTGCATCGATAAATATGCATTCAATTGCATATTTATCACCGCAGCTCTTTCGGATTGTCCAGCGCTTTCCATGGACAGCCCGAGGATGTGTAGATTGGGTACGTTGTTCATACTCTACCCCGTTCCGAGACAAGATTTCGGCGACGCCTCCCTGTTGTTCTCCAGATGCACATTCTCTTGGCATTTTGCCGAGACGTGTATTTGGAGAACAGCGGGGAGGCGCTGCCGAAATTTTGTCTCAGAACGGGGTAGAATGGAGAACGTACTCAATCTACACATCCTCGGGTGGGATTAGGACCCATCTTTACCTATTAGAGATGTAGGTGGATTAAACGCGGTAGAAACTGAAAATTTGATGTGATTAATTTAAGTGAATCCTTAATTATGTTGTGTGGGTTGTAAAAAAGCAGAGGATGGCAGATAATCAGTGGATGTACAGTGGTTTTATCTGTCGGAATCGAGTAACATCAGAGTGGATCGCGAAAACCGATGTGTATTTGAAGGAGATATCCCGTCGTCCAATGAGAATTATCCCACCATGCCCCTGTGCGAGATGTGCCAGACATCACCGTAGAAATCAGACGGACATGAGTGAGCACCTTCGCACACACGGATATATGCCAAACTTTGACATGCCGCCGATAAACATAGCCGAGCAGGACCGTGGTAGAGAGGAGGTGATGCGACAACGCATTGATGGATATGAGGACGACGGGGTCAGGGACATGCTAGATGATGTCATTGTTGCAGAAACGGCAAATGCGACACCTTCAGAGAATGAACGGGAGGAGCCGGAGGCAACCGCAAAGGCCTTCTTGGAGGTCTTGGCCTCGTCGAAGAAACCTCTTTATGCGGGTGCGAAAATATCTCAGCTGGATGCCATCTCGCAACTGATTGCAGTCAAGGCTGAGTATGGCTGTAGCCAGAAATGCTTCGAAGCATTCCTGGGAGTATGGGCTAACAACCTCCCTGAGGGTCATGAACTGCCGAAAAGCATGTACGATACAAAGAAAATCATGAAGGCACTCTCTATGGATTATGAGAAAATAGATGTTTGCCCGAAGAATTGCCTTTTGTTTAGGCACGAGTATGCGGATGACAAGTACTGTAGGAAGTGCGGTTCGTCTCGGTACATTGAGGTGGTCGGTGAGGATGGTGAGAAAAAGCAGCTAACCATCCCCGTTAAGGTTCTTCGATATCTTGATTTTATAAAAAGATTGCAGCACCTTTTCATCACGAAGGAGTCTGCCAAAATGATGAAGTGGCACAAGGAAGGTATAAGGTACAATCGAAAAAAAAATCGTACATCCATCGGGAGGGGAAGCATGGAAGTCATTTGATGAAGAATACCCCGAGGAAGCAGCCGAGGCTGGGAATGTCAGAATAGCCATATCAGGTGATGGGTTGAATCCATATGGTATGTCGTCCAATCCATTCAGCTGCTAGCCTGTGTTTGTAATTCCGCTCAATCTTCCTCTCGGTGCCATAATGCAACGGAAGACCATGTTCTTGTCGCTCATCATTCCGGGGCCTGACTACCCGGGGAAGCAATTGGGTGTGTTTATGCAGCCGCTTGTGGATGCTTTGCACCATTCTTGGTACTTTCCGAGGTTGACATACGACCGGGATCTGCAGAGAAATTTCTTGATGAAAGTTTGGTTGCACTATTGCATGCAAGACTTTCCCGGCTATGCTCTATTCTGCGGATGGTGTACAAGTGGTAAGATGCCATGCCCAGTGTGCATGCAGGCTCTGCGAATGATTTGGCTGAGTAAGGGTGGCAAGTATGTAGCCTTTGACCTGCATCGACAGTTCCTCCCTCCAGACCATCCAGACAGGGAAGACAAGAAGAACTTCACGAAAGGCCGGGTTGTTCATGAAGTAACCGAGATTCCAACATTTTCGGGGGCGGATGTTCTTGCTCAGCTAAAAGCTCTCAAGCCTAAAGTCAAAGGCAATGGCAAAGCCAAAGCCAAAGGCTTCGAGGGATATGGTGAGACACACAACTGGACGCACATTACCCCCTTCTCGCAGCTTCCCTATTTCAAGGACCTCAAACTTCCTTACAATATTGATGTGATGCACACCGAAAAGAATGTGGCAGAGTCCCTTTTCCACACGATCCTCAACATTCCTGATAAGACGAAGGATAACGTAAAAGCTAGAGCCGATCAACAGAGAATTTGTGATAGACCACGCCTGAACATGAAGCCTCCGACAGGCGGTCGAAAAAACTGGTTCAAGCCAGATGCTGACTTTGTCCTTAAACCGCCAAAAAAAGAAGTACTTATCTGGCTGAAACAAATTTTGAAGTTCACCGATGGTTATGCATCGAATATAAGTAAGGGAGTCAATCTTTCAACGGGCAAAGTGACCGGCCTGAAGAGTCATGACTACCATGTATGGATTGAGCGGATAATGCCGGTGATGGTTCGAGGCTATGTCCCCGAGCATGTCTGGCGAGTGCTTGCCGAGCTTAGCCATTTCTTCCGCACGCTCTGTGCTAAAGAAGTAAGTAAAGAGGTGATTGAAAAATTGCATAAGAAGGCACCAGAGTTGATAGTCAATCTAGAGAAGATCTTTTCGCCATGCTTCTTTACTTCGATGACACATCTCATTCTGCACCTCGCGAACGAGGTATTATTGGGGGGGCCTGTGCAAAATCACTGGCAGTACGGCCCTGAGAGGCAGAACAAGCATCTCCGACGGAAATGTGGAAACAAAGCTAAGATTGAAGCTTCCATAGCTGAGGCAGTTATCCTAGAGGAGGTGTCAGACCTCAGGACATCATACTATCCAGACCACGTTCCCCATCTGCATAACAAGGTGCCTCGATACAATATAGAAGAGCCCAAGTATCAATCCAGACTCGATCTATTCAGCGCGCAAGGTGGGAGGGCTGGGGCCTCGAAATCTTATAACATGCCACGACAAGAGTGGGAGGACCTCATGTTCTATATCTTGCACAACATCAAGGAAGTTGAGGAAGTGTGGATGAGGTAATACCACTACACCATTCCTTTATGTCTTCCACATCATCATGTATCATGTTCACTTAGTCCCGGTCTAACACCACTTATCTTTTTTTAGTGATTCCATTCAAGAGGAATGGACGGGAGTGAATCCTCCTACTGAGGCGGAGGCACTTACTCTTCTCCGTCATGGAAACCCTGGACGTAAAAATTTTGTTGCTTGGTTCATGGACAAAGTAATTTTCCGCACTCCCCTATTAAATACCTACTTCAACATTTATTAGTTAACCGAACTAATGCAGGCAACAATTTCCATTATACTTGTAGGGAAAAGATCCGAACATATCTATGGATGATGAATTGAGATGGGTTTCCATGGGTTTTGACCCTGCCGTCATGACATGTAAAAAGTATGATGTGAATGGGTATCGCATCCATATAGAGGAGCACCAAAACAGCCGCCCCGATCCCAAAACTATAAATACTGGAGTGTACACCCCCGGTCAAAATTCAGTAGACTACTACGGAAGGGTACAAAATATATACGAGGTTAAATTCCGCCAGGGGCGTGAGATCCTAAGTCTGCCTGTGTTCAAATGCCGATGGTTTGATCCGCGGGAGGGGGTAAAACATACGCCTTCCATTGGTTTGGTCGAAGTTAAACCATCAACCGTCTATGCCGGAGCCGATCTCTTCATTGCGGCTACCCAAGCTAGACAAGTATATTATCTGCCTTACCCATGCCAGCAAGTGTATCTAAAGGGTTGGGAAGTTGTGTTCAAGGTGTCGCCACATGGTAAGCTACCAGACCCGAATGAAGACGATTACTACAACATTAACCCCATGACATACGAGGGAGTGTTCTATCAAGAGCAACCTGATGATGATGATGATGATGTGGTTAGAAACGATGACGCTAGACCATTGGGTCATGATGATGTGGACCCAAACGTCAACGATGCACGGAATGATGGTGAGACCATTGTCAATAAAAATGACATACTTATGCTAGAAAAGTTAAATGAAGACGCTGACGACGAGGAAGAGCCTCCACCTCCGTCGGACAACGAAGATGATATGATTGATAGTGATGATGAGATGGACCGAGAAAGAGGTTACAACAGTGATGATTCATATGGGTTCTAGCAGATGTACGTTTCAAGTATTTTTTTCTATAGTTTAGGAATATGTCTTTTAATGCATTTTTATTAATGTGTTTATTATCATGCCTTTTCCTTCATTTCATTAATTTACTAATTGCTTTTTCTCTTTTCAATGCAGGTTCGTGGAACATGGGCAAGGGGAAGGCCGACGGCGTGGGTTTCCTACGCAAGGTCGTCGGCCTGCCTAGTCGGAGTGGTCGAGCACGTAATCCTCCCCCTCGGCTACTTGACGATGACTCCTCACAGGGAGGTCGAGGGAGAGGTGCCCCTAGAGGAGGAGGGGCGGGGGGAGAGCCTCTAGAGGACGAGGTGCTGGGGGGAGAGCCACTACAGGGGGGTCGCGGCCAGAAAGAGCGCACCCTCACCGACTTAGGGGTGTTGT
>NC_041384.1:8526126-8535903 GCF_002162155.2 Triticum dicoccoides | reverse complement strand
AGGAGGAGGTGGTGGTGGTGGTGGAGGAGGAGGAGGAGGTGGAGGAGGAGGCAGGCGAGGAGGAGGAGGAGGAGGTTGGGGCGGAGGTTGGGGAGGGGGAGGCAGGCGAGAAGCAGGGTGGTGGCGGGGATGATGGTGGTGACGGGAAGGGGGTTGACACGAGGGGATGGCTGCGTGGCAACGCAAAGCTACCAAAGCAGGTTCCTGCTACTGAGGAGCAGAAGTGGCTCATTGAGCCCACGGGAAAAGAGTAAATGGTTCATTATGTTGCTTGTCACATGCTTATTCCGGTTGTTATTTATTTTTCTTGTCACATGCTAATAGTTCATTCTTTTGCAGCAACTGGATATATTCTAAAGGGGTCCGTATTCTCAAAGGCCTCATCACCGTCTTGCTGAAGTTATATTGGCCGGGGTTGTACTGTCCTGATCCAGTCAGTCAGCCGGACCGTCGGGTTTTGGCCACGAGCTGGGACCACTGGGAAGCGGCCCGCCACGCGGACCATGAGACCCATGCCAAGGACGTGATCACTACTTTCTGGGTGAGTTCTCTTCAGAAGCACAAGTCCATTCTAGTTTCATGAATGATTTAACTCATGGCTTCTCCCATTCTTGTTTCATGCATGATTGTAGAAATTCTATCGAGTTCTTCCGGAGCACAGGGCTAGAGCGGACCAGATCGTGCTGCGCCAATGCAAGAAGAAGGCCCGCCAGATGCAGTACGAGGTGCGCTATGTGGCCATCTCCACATACTACCACGACTATCTTGGTGTGAAGATGACCAAGGAAGAAGCGCGGAGGATGGGCATTACCTTGGAGAGGCCCGAGTTCTTGGCGGTAAGTATAAAAGATTTTTCATTATGCTTTCATATATTATGCTTTCATTATGCTTTCATTACCTTGTGGTACATTATGCTTTATGCTTTATGCTTCCATAACACCAATTTGGACACACCTACATGCCATTATGCTTTTATTATGTAGGTGTGTCCAAATTGGTGTTATGGAAAAGACGAGTCCTGGGCGGCATTGGTGGATCTTTGGTGTGATGAGGCTGGAGCCTGGGCGGCTATGAAAACCAAAAATAAGGCTAACCGAGGGACGGAGGGAGTACATGCTCAGGGAAACCGAAACCACTATCTCCACAAGGCAGTTAATGTATGACTAACCCCATTAAACATTCTTCTTCTTCTATTTACCATCACTTTCTTATGTATGACTAACCTCTGTTTGGTGGTGCAGGAGGAGAAACTGAAGCGGCCGCTCTCACACATGCAGGCGTGGGAGATCGCCCATACGCGGAAGGACCCCAAGCCTGGCGAGCCCAAGTACTACGGCAAGAAGACCGCAGGGAGGAAGAAGGCCTACTCCGAAGCGTATCTGGAGTTACATCCTGACACACCTGACCCCATTGCGGCGCCTCTGGACGACATGGCGGTGGTGAGTATGGGGCCCAAGGAGCATGGTCGGGAGGCGGTTCTCGATGCTGTGATCACTCCTAGTATCTCCTACACACAGCTTCGTCGGATCGACCCGAGCCTGAGCCAGCGCACGAGCCAGCTAGTGACTAGTACACAGTCCCTCTTTCAGGAGCAACAATCTGTAAGTATTTTCCCTCTTATCTTCATTTCTCACTTCATTTTCCGCATTTAGTAGTTTTATGAGTTCCATCATGTCATACCGTAGGCCTACATGGAGTACACACGCCAGGAGACCATGGCGTGGCATCAAAGGCTTTATGAACACCAAGTGCAGAGGGATAGCCAGATGCAGCAGGCTTTTCAGGATATGGCGGCCGGCAGGTGTCCTCAGTTCCCTCCAGCACAATGCCCTCCAGCACAACCAGTGCTGATGAGCTTTGAGGAGTTTGTGGCACAGAACACTGGCCCACTTGAGCAGACTGGGAACTGGAGGAAGGGACGTGCGGCCGTGCGTGACAAGTCAGCTTGACTAGGCAAGGAAGGGACGACTGCGAGTAGTCGCCCGCGTCCCCGCCGGAGACCTGCGCTAGCTAGCTGACAGTAACTGTAACCGCGTGACTTACTCGACAGCACACCCGGAAGAAGTCACGTACTTCCATGAGCCATGGCCAGTTGGGAGTAGACCGACGGAGTACACTGTCTTGTAGTAGTAGTAGTCCTGTCGTACCATACAGACAGTATACTAGTAGCTTGAGGCAGTGTGATTGGAAAATTCAGGCCTTGATGTTGCCTGGTCTGAAGAAATTTTGTTGGCTACTCCACTGTAACTGGAATATTCATTCATTCGCACTCTACCTTTCTCGCATCCAAGTCGTCATCGGTCGTCGGCTCGGTTGAAGTATTTATAAGCAACTAAATAAAAGCTATATTACATCAAAGTTTTTAGACATGTACTCTCTGTGTTTCTAAATATAAGTATTTTTCGATATTTCACTACAATAGTTTGTAGTCAAATATCTATAAAGATTTATGATGAAGCTATGTACCTAGGGTAGGGCACGGACCTGTCCAAAGAGCCCTACCCAAGGACATCCCTAAAAGAAGTCACCTTTCAATCGACTTGAAGGTATCTCACTCGACGGGTTCAAGACACTCGACCAAGAAGCTATCATTCGACCATGAAGCCAACCACTCGACTGCCAGAAGATCTAAAGTCATTCCTCAGGCAAACGGTCGGTTTTTAAGTAGTCTTTATGGTCATTATAGCACTTTATTAGGGGCGTTACCAGTAACGTCCAACCTTAAATGTACCTTAAACCCTGCATTACTGAGGGCAGGAGAGGGCCGGCGAACTCTATATAAGCCACCCCCCTCCTCGGTATGAAGGGTGCGCACCTTTGTTATTCACACGCATATAATCTAATTGACCGCCTCCGGGCACCGAGACGTAGGGTTGTTACTTCCTCTGCAAAGGGCCTGAACTCGTACACCCTGCGTGTTTACAACCTCTCCATAGCTGAGATCCAGCCTCTCCATACACACCCCCCTACATCACTGTCAGAGTTAGAACCACAACAATTGGCGCCCACCGTGGGGCAGGAATCTTAGCGCCTAGTTGGAGAAGTTGCGATTTTTCCGATCCCTTTGATCATGGTTTCGTGCGGAGTTTTGGTGGAAGGCCGCGAGATCCGTCTCGGCGCGCTCACGTTCATCGCCGACGACTCCGCCTGGCTCCAGGAGGCACCACTCGACATCGACGCGCTCCCCGTCCGCGGTGCGATGCACTTCCGCACATGCGTTCGTGTCGTCCTCCTGCGGCAGCCGTCGACCCAGTATCAGTCGGCCCCCATGTCGTCTCCCCGCCTTGTCTCCCACCGGCGTAAGCGCTCCGGTCGGTCGAGGCTTCAGAGGTGGGTGAGGCATGCCGGGGCTCGCCAGTCGGCCGCCCCACAAGTCGCGGCAATCGAGCCCGACGAATCCCTCTGCGGCCTGTTCGACTTGTCGACTGGCTCCACGGAGACCGCATCCGAGTGCGACAGCAGCGACCCAGCGGCTGAGGTTCTGGCGGTCGATGGAACGCACAGTCCTCCCGGTTTCCCTCGCGCCGATGGAGGCGCGGGTGGGGGCGACCCATCGCATCCCCACGATGAGTACCGAACCTCTCACGTCATTGCAGCGAGAGGAGCTTCGCCGCCGGAACATGGACGCACTCTGCACTCCTATCTCGGAGAAACCCCAGAGGCCCGGGCCTTGGAGGACGCGCGCTTGGCTAACTTGGCAGAGCGCACTCGACTGGAGAACCTCCAGCGAACACTCGACAAGCAAGCGCGTCAGCGAGCTCCCGAGTCCAGTCGACGTCAGCTCTTCCCGCCGACGCAGGTATATCGAACCCCAGTTCAGAATTTGGCCACCGCGGCCCGTATAGCAGAATCGATTCAGCCCTCCCAGTCGAAGGCTGGCAGGGGCTTGTTGCAGATCAGAGCGTTGCTCCGGGCGGCGGAAAACCAGAATTCCGCTGTTTCTCAGTCGCGGAATAGGATCCACAGTCGATCCGTTGCAACAGATACGGTCCAGTCGGCTCACAGCCCGAGATCGCCCCCGAGGCGTGAGGGACGTGGTGACCAGCATGATCAGTACAGAAGGAATGAGCAGTATGATCACCGATCCGATCGTGATGATCGACGTCGAGTGCCAACCCCTCCCCTGAGGAGTGGGTCGTATGCGCCTCGACATCGAGATGACAGGCGCCCTCATAGTGTTGGGCAGAGGATTCCAGTCGACCCCAGGGACCCAGGCTTTGATGCAAGATCTATCCTCGTTCAAGGTTTGGTTGACAGGAACAGAGCTCATCGGGAAGGCCACAACAGAGATGCGCCTGCCAGCAGCAGAGTACATGTTTCGGGCCAGAGTGTTTCAGTCGAGCCATCAGAGCCGCAGTGATTCCTCCCAACTTCAGGTTGGCGACTGGAGTCAGCAAGTTCACCGGTGAGTCTAAGCCTGACAATTGGCTCGAAGATTACCGAGTGGCTGTACAGATTGGCGGTGGCAATGATGAGGTGGCCATGAAGCATTTGCCTCTCATGTTAGAGGGCTCAGCCAGAGCGTGGCTAAATCAGTTGGCACCCAGCAACATCTACACTTGGGAGGACCTCTCCCGAGTGTTTGTCACAACCTTTGAGGGAACATGCAAGTGACCCGCAGGCCTTACAGAATTGCGGTCTTGCGTGCAGAAACCGAATGAAACTCTGAGGGATTACATCCAGAGGTGGATCACATTGCATCACACAGTTGAGAATGTGCCAGACCATCAAGCAGTTTGTGCCTTTAAGGAAGGCGTTAAGTACAGAGAATTGAATCTGAAGTTCGGTCGAACTGGAGAGATGTCTCTGAATCGGATGATGGAGATTGCCACCAAATACGCTAATGGTGAAGACGAAGATCAACTCCGGAGTGGCAAGCACAAGGCAGTCGCCCAAGAAATCGGAGGGAACTCCAGTCGGAAACAGAAGCGGAAGGCCGAGCCAGCCGCCCCTGGGGAGGCCCTGGCCGTAACCCAGGGAAAATTCAAGGGAAAACCCAAGGGGCCCTGGAAGCCCAAGAAAGTCAAGGATCAGGATGGGAATGATGTTTTGGATCTGCCATGTCACATCCACACCAAGAAAGATGAAGAGGGTAATTTTATTTACCCAAAGCATACCACTCGACAGTGTCGGCTCCTGATCCAGCAGTTTCAGGGCAAACAGTCCAAAGACAAGGAAAAGGAGTCGGACAGGATTGAGGACAAGGAAGATAGTGACGATGGATACCCCCAAGTCAATTCCACCCTGATGATTTTTGCTGATGTCAAAAGCAAAAGTCGACTGAAAGTCATTAACCGTGAGGTGAATATGGTCGCTCCGGCAACACCCAGTTATCTGAAGTGGTCTCAGACTGCCATCACATTCGACCATTCCGATCACCCTACGCACATTGCCACCCCTGGGAGGCAAGCTTTGGTGGTCGACCCAGTTGTCGAAGGCACTCGACTGACCAAAGTCCTGATGGATGGTGGCAGTGGCCTGACCATACTGTATGCTGAAACATTGAAAGGAATGGTCATTCCGATGTCCAAGCTCAGTACCAGTAACATGAGCTTCCACGGAGTCATTCCTGGGAAGAAAGCCGAATCACTCGGCCAGATTGCTCTTGATGTGGTTTTCGGTGATTCAAAGAATTACCGCAAGGAAAAGTTGACGTTCGAGGTTGTGGACTTCCAAAGTGCTTATCATGCCATTTTGGGCAGGCCAGCTTACGCACGCTTCATGGCTCGACCATGTTATGTGTATCTCAAATTGAAGATGCCTGGTCCCAAAGATGTGATCACTGTTACAGGCAATCGGAAGAAGGCAGAAGAGTGTTTTCAGAAAGGCTCAAAGATTGCTGACGCTCAGATGGCAGTGGTCGAGCTGCAAGAATACCAGAAGATCGCCGATCCGAGTGAATTGTTGCGAGCCAAGAAGCCTGCCTCAGAATCAGCTTTTCAGTCGTCCGGTGAAACAAAGCCAGCCCACATTCACCCGACCGACCCCGATGCTGCCCCGACTCACATCTCAACGACGCTCGACTCCAAATAGGAAGAAGCGCTCGTCCAGCTCCTCCGTGAGAACTGGGACATCTTCGCATGGAAACCCTCTGACATGCCTGGAGTTCCCAGAGAGCTGGCTGAGCACCGTCTACGAGTCGACCCAAAATTCAAACCTGTGAAGGAACATCTTCGACGGTCCGCCATTCAGAAGAAGCAAGCCATTGGCGAGGAGGTGGCTCGGCTCTTAGCAGCGGAGTTCATCCGAGAGATTTACCACTCCGAGTGGCTCTCCAATGTCATCATGGTCCCCAAGAAGGACAAGTCACTTTGCATGTGCATCGATTTCAAACATATCAATCGGGCCTGCCCGAAAGATCATTTTCCTCTCCCTCGCATCGACCAAATAGTCGACTCGACCGCTGGGTGCAAGAGATTGTCTTTTCCGGACGCCTATTCCGTGTACCATCAGATCCGTCTGTATGGACCCGACGAGATCAAAACGGCTTTCATCACTCCATTCGGATGCTTCTGTTACGTCACCATGCCGTTCGGCCTCAACAATGCCGGAGCCACGTTCATGAGGATGATTCAGAAGTGTTTACTCACTCAAATCAGTCGGAATGTGGAGGCATACATGAATGATATTGTGGTCAAGTCACGGAAAGTTCTGACCTGCGGACTGACCTCGCTGAAACCTTTGCCAACCTCAGGAGGTATGATATCAAGCTCAATCCATCAAAGTGCACATTCGGAGTTCCAGGTGGAAAGTTACTCGGTTTTCTCGTTTCTGAACGGGGGATCGATGCCAATCCTGAAAAAGTTGGCACCATACTCCGGATGAAGCGTCCTGTGCGCGTGCACGATGTCCAAAAGCTTACAGGCTGCTTGGCCGCTCTAAGTCGATTCATTTCTCGTCTCGGTGAAAAGGCGTTGCCTCTTTACCGACTGATGAAGAAGTCTGACAAGTTCGAGTGGACTCCAGAAGCTGATGCAGCATTTGCAGAGCTCAAAGCTCTGCTCTCCACCTAGCCGGTGCTTGCTGCCCCAATCAGCAAAGAGCCTCTGCTGCTTTACATTGCAGCCACAGGACAAGTTGTCAGTATGGTACTTACGGTCGAGCGGGAAGAAGAAGGAAAGGCCTTCAGAGTTCAGCGCCCAGTCTATTATGTGTCTGAATTTTTGACCCCTTCAAAACAAAGATATCCTCATTACCAGAAGCTTGTATATGGGATTTATATGACCACGAAGAAGGTTGCACATTACTTCTCTGACCACTCCATTACAGTCATCAGCGACGCCCCACTGTCAGAGATTCTGCACAACAGAGATGCAACTGGTCGAGTGGCTAAGTGGGCGATTGAACTCCTTCCCTTAGATATCAAGTTTGAAGCAAAGAAGGCTATCAAGTCCCAAGCAATCGCAGATTTCGTCGCTGAGTGGATTGAACAGCAACTTCTGACTCAAGTTCACTCGGAGCACTGGACCATGTTTTCGATGGATCTAAGATGTTGAATGGTTCCGGTGCTGGGGTAGTATTAGTCTCCCCCCGAGGAGATAAGCTCAGATACGTTCTCCAGATTCACTTTGATTCCTCCAATAATGAAGCAGAATATGAAGCACTTTTTTATGGGTTGCGCATGGCCATTTCACTCGGCGTCCGTCGCCTCATGGTCTATGGCGACTCAGATTTGGTGGTTAATCAGGTGATGAAGGAGTGGGACGTCAGAAGTCCGGCTATGACTGGTTATTGCAATGCAGTGAGAAAGCTAGAAAAGAAATTCGAGGGGTTAGAGCTTCATCACATCCCCCGACTAAAAAATCATGCAGCTGACGATTTGGCAAAGATAGGCTCCAAGAGAGAAGCCATTCCCAGCAACATGTTCCTGGAACACATTCACTCGCCGTCAGTCCAAGAAGATCCTTTTACAGAAGAAGCCCCGCAGCCGAAAAGTGCCACAGATCCGACTGAAGTCGAAGTTCCTGCTGTGGTCGACCTAATCATGGAAGTCTTGGCAATCACTCCCGACTGGACAATACCGTACATCGCATATATCCTAAGGAAAGAACTCCCGGAGGACGAGGAAGAGGCTCGACAGATCGTCCGCCGATCCAAGGCCTTCACAGTCATAAAGCGACAGTTATATAGAGAAAGCGCGGCTGGAATCGGTCAGAAGTGCATAACACCAGAAGAGGGTCAGATAATCCTTGATGATATCCACTCGGGGACCTGTGGTCAGCATGCGTCCTCTCGGACCATTGTGGCTAAAGCATACCGAGCGGGATTTTACTGGCCAAGAGCAAATGAGATGGCAAAAGAGATAGTCGACAAGTATGGAGGGTGCCAGTTCTACTCCAACATGTCACACAAGCCTGCATTAGCCCTGAAGACCATTCCACTTGTCTGGCCCTTTGCTGTCTGGGGACTGGACATGGTTGGTCCACTGAGAACAGGCAGGAGCGGTTTCACTCATGTGCTTGTGGCAGTCGACAATTTTACCAAATGGATTGAAGCTAAGCCCATCAAGAATCTTGATGCTCGCACTGCTATCAGTTTCGTCAGAGGGCTAACATTCAGATATGGAGTCCCGCATAGCATCATCACTGACAATGGGTCAAACTTTGATTCAGACAAGTTCAGAGCTTTTTGCGCCTCTCAAGGCACACGAGTCGACTACGCATCGGTCTCCCATCCCCAGTCGAATGGACAAGCTGAGAGAGCAAATGGTCTGATTCTCAAAGGACTAAAGCCTCGACTGATGCGTGATCTCAAGCACGCGGCAGGTGCTTGGGTCGACGAGCTTCCGTCAGTTCTGTGGGGATTGAGGACCACCCCTAACCGGTCGACTGGAAGAACTCCATTCTTTCTGGTTTATGGAGCCGAAGCAGTTCTGCCGAGTGATCTTCTTCACAACGCACCCCGAGTCGAACTTTATACCGAAGATGAAGCAGAACAAGCCCGGCAAGACGCAGTCGACCTCCTAGAAGAAGAGAGGGAGATAGCCATGATCAGATCGACCATTTATCAGCAAGACTTGCGTCGATTCCACGCCAGGAATGTCAAGAGTCGAGCCTTCCAAGAAGGAGATTTGGTCCTCCGAGTGGATCAACAGAAACCACACAAGCTTGCTCCTACTTGGGAAGGCCCCTTCATCGTCACCAGAGTCCTCCACAATGGAGCGTATCACCTCTACAATGTTGATCGCCAGATCAATGAGCCACGAGCTTGGAATGCGGAACTGCTCCGCCCCTTTCACACTTGAATTCCCCCTCGGGCGAGATGTAATAAGAAAAACTTCTGCAGTTCATTTTTATCAAAGACAAGAGTGTTCCAATAATTGCTGTCACTTTTGTTTGCATACGAAATCCCCCAGTGGGTGACTTAGCTGCGAATCCGTTTTGCCTAAGTTTGAAAAAATCCTACCGAGTGGCGACCAAACCTCCCACTCGGGGGCTTAGTTGCAGTCCAGTACTCGCCTAAGTTTGAAAAAATCCTACCGAGTGGCGAGCAAACCTCCCACTCGGGGGCTTAGCTGCAGCCCAGTGCTCGCCTAAGTGTTTAAAAATCCTACCGAGTGGCGAGCCAGACTCCCACTCGGGGGCTTAGCTGCAGCCCAGTGCTCGCCTAAGTGTTTAAAAATCCTACCGAGTGGCGAGCAAACCTCCCACTCGGGGGCTTAGCTGCAGCCCAGTGCTTGCCTAAGTGTTTAAAAATCCTACCGAGTGGCGAGCCAGACTCCCACTCGGGGGCTTAGCTGCAGCCCAGTGCTCGCCTAAGTGTTTAAAAATCCTACCG